>NC_069079.1:46682500-46985530 GCF_025698485.1 Gossypium arboreum
TTTGAATTTTTAAAATTTAAAAGTTTTGGTTTACTTTTTTTTTTATAGGGAAAAAACTTAAATTTTGGGAATTTCCAAGAAAAATCCCTTTTTTTTTTTTTGGGAAGTTTGGGTTTTAATGGTTTAGAAATTTTTTTTTTGGTTTTTTGGTTTTGGGGTTTTTCCAAATTTTTTTAAGTTTACAAACCCTTTTTTTTTTGGGGTTTTAAAAAAGGGGGTTTTTAATTATGTTTTTTGTTTTTAAAAAAAATGGGTTTGGGGAAATTTCCTTTGGGGTTAAAATTTTTAAAAAACCCCTTTTAAAAAATTTTTAAAAGGAAAAGGGGAAAAAATTTTTTAAAAAAAAGGGGGGGTTTTAAAAAAAAAAATTTTAGGAAAAAAAATTGTTTAAAAAAAGGGAAATTGGAAATCTTTTCCTTTTGGAAAAAAAAGGTTAATGGTTTTGGTTTTGGTTTTTAAATTTTAAAAAGGGAAAAATTTTGGGCCCTTGTTTTTGGAAATTTTTAAATGGACATATAAGTCTAGTTTCAGGGAAAAATTTCGAATCTGATTTTCAAGTCGTGGAACTCAAGTTATGATTTTTAAGGTGACAGTGACGCAGTTAGCCAGTCGTCTGGAAAAATTTTTAATTGGACTGCGAGAGTAAATGAATTAGTCGGTTAGCACCTCGTGTTCGACTCCGGTAACGGTCTCGGGTACGGGGTGTTACATAGTCCTTGACCCAAAAACTAACCATGCAACATGTCAATCAATGAGCCACCATAATATATAGTGACTACCCATCATCAACATACAGATATCAGCTAAGTTCAAGCTTAAATGAATTATGAAAGAAAACATAAAAAGACAAGGTTGAGAAAATCATAGTGACACTTGAGGGAGTCCTTGTTGGGGATGAAAGAACAACCAAAATTGAGATTTTTACACTGTTGAAACTTCACAAAGTTAAAATCTATTGGATGCTTTTAAAGGCATATTAAAATAATAAGAAGAGTTTTTGTATCTAATTGCAAGAAAATTAAAGCTACAATAAAACTGGAGAAAATAGTAGCTACCAACTAACTAAACTAAGAAATAAAAGAACTTTAAACCAAAAAAATGGTTAAAAGAATATAAATGAAGCTAAAAAGATGATAAAAGGTGACTCTTTTATGTTTAGCATCAAGTGTCCCTTTAATACAACCAAGTTACAACACTAATATTTGATAAAAATGCCTTTGGAGTGCCTGAGTTGACTTAAGTTGGTGTTGGACACTAAATTTCCCCTGCATTTTTTTCACCCCGTCAGAATTTTGTATCGCAACACCCTCGATAATGGCACAATGTTGGCTTTAGGGGTTTTCAATGTCATGACACAAACAAGTTGGTGTCGTGACACCCTAAACAGTGGACCTAGTTCCTTCACTTCAACCATTAGCAGTGGAGTCTAGATCCTCAGGCTAGGTGTCGCAACACAGCACAACTGGTGTCACGACATCCTTGGCAGATTGCTCTAGGTTGGTTTCTCATTGATTTTTTTCTCCTCTGAGATGATGAAAGGTCAATGTCGCAACATCTTGGCATCAGTGCTGTGACACCTATTGGAAAAAATCTAGTTTCAAAATTATTTTCTTGCACAATGAAAAAAATAAAAATTTGAAAACTAAGCTGATTTGTAATATTTATAGCAATAAACTTTTTCCGAAAAGTACCTGTGCTTTGTGTGACACAAATCCTTGATGTTCCAAACTTTACCCCAAACTACGTTTTTTTATACTCTAGTACCATGAATTGCTTCTAGTGTAGGCTCAAACAATTACGAATCAAACACAGAACTACGAATAGTTTTATTACTTTCAGTGGGAAAGTAAATCTCTCTCTTATAGAAATTAGTAGAATTGTTATTCCCAGAAAATAGAAATTATTCTTAGAACTAAATTATCACTATTTTTAGGCAGAATAAAAGTATCTCAAAATTGTGTTTTTTTTAGCCCTACTAGTGTCATCTATTTATAGGGAGAGATAGAGGAACACTAGTTGAATTAGTAGAATACAAATAATACTTATTTATTAGAAAAATCAATCCCCTAGTTGAATTAGGAGAGACGACAAACTAACCCTAGTTAAATACACTAAGGTTGCCTGTATTATGAGGGGTCTGTATCAGGTTGAATTATACGTGCTTTTTGGACTTTTAACCCAACACGTTATAATTTAATCTAACCCAATGCATGTTTTTTTATTTCCCAAAATAAATATTATTAAATTAATTTATATAAATTAATTAATTTTCAAATTCAATAATCTTTTCAACCTAATTCTAATTTCGTTAAAGTCATGACAAATTTACCATAACAGAATCTATGAGCAAATATATTCAATTTCTACACTCAACGGATTCACAATGACCAATTAATTTCATTTCATTTTCGAACTTTCATTATTAGTTAAATAATAATTTGAAAAACTTAAATTGATTCTCAAACCATTTCCATACTTTGTGAGAAACCACATTCAATGTAACCCATTTCTATTCATTTAATTCTAAATATAATCCATTTCTGGTTTCAACGAGATAATGGAGGGACCGATTGAATATATGTGATCAGGAATCAAATGATTTATGATTAAGTTTCAGTTTTTTACCTATTACTTATAAACTCATTTAGTCACAAACTCATTCCACTATAGTATCGTGACTGAGCTCTCTCCAATTACATACCATTACGAAAGCTACTCGATTAGTGCTCGTCCAATAACCTTGTAATGAGTTTGTTACCCCATAGGTGATAAAGGGCAAGAAAAAGAAGATCGTATTCAATTTATCTGACTCAAGAAAAATAGATTTAGATTTGACTTGAAAAAAAAAGAAACCAAACAGATTTAGGAAAATAAGAAAATAAAGAAAATAAGAAATAAGAAATTAAAGAATAAAGAAGAAATATTCAACATAATAAATAAATTAATAAAATATAGAATAAAAAAAAGTGGAGGATGGATTGAATAAACTGATGGATGTGATGGATAGATAGATAAATATCCAACTAAATCCTTTGAGGTGTAAACCCCAATAAACTCAATTAATGACTCTAATAAACCCTCTAAGAAATAATCCTTGGGAAATTGAAGGATGAAGAATGAATTCTGATGAATCCTTGAAGAAAATCGAGAAGAAAACTACTAAAAATCACAAGAAAGCAATTTTGCACAAAGAAACTAACTCCGAAAGTTGAAAACTTTATTAATGAAAAAGAAAACAATTGCATATCTAATGAACAAGGAAGAGACCTTTACATAGACTTGCTAATTACATCCAAATAAAACTCTCAAGTATAATTAAACTCTAATTAATCTAAATAAGAAGTAGTTTTGAATTAAACTTTATTGTTTGACTAAGAAACATAAAACTCTTAAACAACTTAAAATACTTCAAAATATCCAAAATTTGAAATAAATAAATTATAAAAACATAATAAAAACAATATTAGATTCATATATAATAAAAATAAGACTAAAAATCAAAACCATATGATTTAAACTCAAATTAAAAGCCCAAAACTCATAATTTCCCTAATAATCCCGTCTAGAAATTCTGCTTGCACAGTTTTTACTAAAACTGTCATAACTTGAGTTCCCGAACTCAAAATTAAGTGATTCAAAGTACGTTTCAAAGCTAAGAGAGATAGATATTTGAATGCTATGAAGACATATTAACCTAGAAATGCATGGATCCTATCCAAAAATTCAATTCAAGTTGATTAATTTTTTAAACTTGAAAATTAAAATCTTTGGTGAATGAAATTTAATAAGTTTCACCCTAGCCATACATGTATCAATAAGATATCATTAATCTCTTTACGATAAATACGTTCTCCCTTTATGATCCTATTTTATCTCATGTTAATCATTACATCTTCCTTCATGAAAATTCAATTAATATAAAATAGTCATAAAGTCATTTATCACAAAGACAAACGACCCGTGACCACATTTACTTTTTATCTATCATGTAATGTTGTAAACTCTAAATTATATAGGTTTTTTTTAGTAGTTTATGAAACCTTTTTTACTTATAAATAATATTAATACCGAGTATTTGATAGCTAAAAGGGTGAATTCTGTTTATATTTAGATAAGGGGCATGATTTAATAAAGAACGTAATTTTATGCTATTCTGTATTAAATATGTGCATAATTTAGTTATTTTATTATTTTATGTGACATATTAACTTTAATTTAATTTTTGCAGTTGGACCAAAGAATTATGAATGGTTCGTTTGTTAAAACCACATGGATATAAGCGTATTTTCACTTTACATAGATGGCAACATCAAGCAAATTTGGGTCATGAAGAAATTAATTTGATCTAATTAGTTTTGGTGTAATTAAAGAACAAGTGTGATATCCCGAATTAGGGCCTAATAGGAATAGTGATTTCGGGACCATAAATCCGAGATAGAAATAATTATTTTATAATTATTTTGAGGTCTATGATATGATTTCATGATTGTGTGAAAGTGTCGTGAAGAAATTCTATGCATAAAGTGCCTAATTTGAAAATTGGGACTAAATTGAATAAGTTACAAAACTTGCATTCTAGAAGTTTCTAGTATGAAATTGCTTTGAAATATTAATTAGGAGGTCTTAAATAAGAATTTGACCAATTTCTAAGTTTATGGACAAAAACTGGACATGGATGGAATTTTTGAAAGTTTAGTAAGGAATGGCATTTTGGTCATTTGGATATTAAATGAAATAAAATGGGAAAAATAACACAAAAATGATCATCTTCTCCATAAGTTGCTGCCAAATTTGCTCTCCACCATAGCTACGGTTTCAACACTTTTTAAGCCTTGATTGTAAGTGATTTCTATGCCCGTTTTTATTATTCTTTACATTTTTGAAATCCTCGTAACTCGATTTACCTATTTCTACCAATATTTTGAGCTAGGGTTTATATTTAAAAATTTACCCATGAATGATATGCATGAATTTTGATGTTTTATGGTAGAATATGAAGCTTGAGATTGTGTTAAACAACTTTTGCTAAGTGATTTTACGTAAAAACAACTAAAATGACATAATTGATAAAAATACCTAATGTTCTTAAGTAAATGTTAGAGAGAGAATTGGATGTTGCTATAGAAGGGAAAAATGATCAGCATATCATAAAACATAAGAAAATAGGATGAAGTTTAATTTACGAGATTTGGGGCAAAAGTATATATATGTGAAAGTTTAGGGGAAAAATTATAATTTTTCCAAAATATGATTTTGAGTTGATTTGAATAATATGAGTCCTAATTAGGCTATATTTTAAATGATAGAGCAAGGAAAATTGAAATTTGTGCTAAAATCGGCAAAATACCAAGTTGTAGACAAAATGGTAAAAATGACCATTTTCGCATATGAGGTAAGTTCAAATGTAAATATTGTAATATAATCGTTATTTTAAATCATTTAATGCTATTTATATGATATTATGATTGTTATCATGCAATTCTATGCTTTTTGGTCATTGTTGGACAACATGCAAAAATTTTATGAATTATGTGAAAAATGTGAAAGACTACCGAAGTATCGTCATGGGTATTCAGTACGAACGAGGAAAGTCCCGTTGAACCTTAGGAATAGATTAGGATATTTGAGCATCCGAACTCGTTGAGTTGAGTCCGAGTTCACTTATGGATGTGAACGTTCCAACTCGTTGAGTTGAGTCCGAGTTCGTGAGATGTAACTAGGCATCTGAACTCGTTGAGTTGAGTCCAAGTTCACTTATGGATGCGAAAGCCCAAGCTCATTGAGTTGAGTCCGAGTTTGCTTATGGGCGGGTTACATGGTAGCTTGGCTACATATGTGGCACTTATGTGCAAACTTTCCATGTATCCGAGTTATATTCTGATGTGTTCAACGGGTAAAATTCTAGTGAAATGGAAGAATGCTCAAGATGCAAGTGACGTATTGGTAAGTGTTGTGGAATGGGCACTTTGGACAGGTATGTACTTAACCCTCGGGTTGAGACTTCAATATAACAATAATATGGTAAGATCATGAATGAGAAATATGATATGAATGCTTTGGTGATATTATGCAAATGTGGACTTCGTATTATTGCATGGTTATGTTACTTGCTATTTACATGTGAACTTACTAAGAATTTATGCTTACTCCCTCCCTCCCATTCCTTGTAGTTATGACAAGCCGGCTTGGAGATCAGGATGGTCGGAGGCGCGCTCACACTATCAACGGACCATCTCGGTATAGTGGCTTGCATGGTATATTTTAGGAATATGGCATGTATAGCATTATAATCCTTTTGTGTATATAATCTTATGATATGGTGAATGAGTGATATGGAAATGCTTGTTGATGATTAGCTATTGGCATGGCTAATCAAAATTTATATTTAGTGTTTTGTATGCTTAATGTATTATCTAATCCATGGAAAACCATAAAATGGTGAAATTGGCTATAAAACAGTGTCATACAATAGCAGTGACGTGAACTTGAAAAATTACTAAAAATAGTATAAATAGAATTAGATGATGAATAAAATATTTAATTTAAGATGCCATAGTCATTGGATATCTGTACAGAAAGAAATTTGATTCGTAGTGCACAGGGGTCAGAGTAGCCGAACCCTGAAATAGGGGAGACTTTAACTAATAAACTGTACTAATTGACCCAACCAAAAATTCTAGAAAAAAATTAGTAAGTAGATATATGAGTCTAGTTTTAGGGAAAATTTATAGAATTGGATTTTAATTTTTATAACTCAAGATATGATTTTTTAGCGACTGTGATGCGAATGGATAGTTTACTATGAGAATTGTTTGAACTTGTTTAAATGCTAAAATAAGTTTAGTAATGTCTCATGCTCGACTCCGGCGACGGTCTCTGGTAAGGGGGCGTTACATTTGGTGGTATCATAGCTATGGTTTAGTCGATTCTCGGACTAACCTAGCATGTGTGAGAGTTTAGATATACATGCCACGGATCCGTGATAGTGTGATGCCTCCCGACGCGTATGAGCACCATCTTGTTTAGACAGAGGTACTCTCCAACCGAGCTGCATTGACCATGTTCAATATGATGCGAAGGTGTTTGAATAAAATTACGATTATGATGAGTCTCGATTCAGAAAAGTATGAATAAAAGTTTATGATATATATATAGGATAACATGTGAGATGAAAGTTCATGTTGTGATAAATATCCATACTTGCTTACTGCTAATATGATGTAGTGCACTTGGCTTACTTTATAAGATGAACGGGATAAAGAGAAATTCGTAGTGGTATGAGTAAAGGTTCCTAATATCATGATATGAATGATGAATTGCCTGAATGAATGATATGATTTTGATGATGTTGTTATGATGATGGAAATTGTGTCTATGTATATGTATGAGAAAGTCGAGTCAGAGGCCCTACAACCCCTCCCCCTTACCGAAGTGGTGCTTATAATGGAATTTCATGAGATTTGTACTGAATAAGTTTTCGGTTGAGAAACCAAAGAGTTCAGTGATAGAATAATTATAAACATGATTAGAGACTGAGAATGAGTTGGTAAATAAAGTTAGAGCTAGAAAAGTATCAGGTTGACATAAAGATTATTGGAGCTATGCACTGTCCCAGTTAAAGAATGAATTTACTTTGGTAAATTGAATTACTCAGGTATAAGGTCGAGAAAAGTGTAAATCAAAATTTATTCAGAACTGGTCTTCTTTACTGAAAGATCTAACATGAAATTTGTGATGGCAGAACTAGTTGTCAGAATTGATATTTGAAATGTGTAATATCTGAGTGTGACAGTTACGGCTGCACAGATTTAATAGTTTCTTCTGAGATGTTCTATGTATTTATCCGTTCTCAGAAAAAAATTTCTATGGCTGTTGATCTTTTGAAGAAATTCTTGTTATATGGGAATGTTTTATAATTCTGGTGTTAGATGGGAGCATTGGTAGTCTGACTGGTTTATAATTTGTATTGCTGTATTTCCTCGGGCATTTTATTACATTTCATTTGATAATAATTGATGAGAAGATATGTATGATATTATGATACTGTTTCTTCTACTTAATGCTCCATTTGATATATATGTATGGGAAGATACATTATTCTTGTTATATTTGATTCTAGTGGGATTAAATGATGTTTTCTTCTGGACTTCATTTCTCTGAGGAATTTTCGAGATCTTCTATATTTTCCTATGAGTTTGGTTTTTGATTTTCCAGCATAGTATCGTATCTTGGGTTTCTTTATTTTGGGTTTCTCAATCTTGGATTTCTTTATTCGGGTTTCTTGTTACCTTTATTCCATAATTTTTCAATTATGACTTATGTTCGAAGTGCGCTCTTCAGCTCGTGATAATCATGACAAGCATGACTATACTTTTGATTTGATCTTGGTAATGTGGTGATTTTAATATTGGAATTTCTCAAAATTCTGTGTAAGGATTTGACAACAGTAAAGGCATAAGTGAAAAAAGTGCGAGTTTCAATCGGTATGGTGGATTACTTCTCTCAAGTAAGTAAATTATAATTAATGACTTCAATTGAGATATTTTGGTTACTTGAGTTAATGCAATTGAGATGGTTTTGATTAGCGTAAGAAATGAAGGGCTGCATGATGAATTGTTTAGTAACTAGAAGAAAGGATTAGTTGAAATGTCATTCAACGGTGTTTAGATCGGCTCGGGTGTTTAATCTGTGTGAATTATTTATTAGAAAGATTTCATATGACAATTATGTCAGGATCATTTTTCCCAAGTCTGATAATAGAATCTCATTTCTTTACGAGTAAAAGGCAAATAGTTTGAACGAGAAGTGTATATCTCTTAGAAAATTTTGATATGAGTTGAAGCTACTAAGAATGATAAAGTTTTCATCTTACGAAAGCTAAAAAGTTTATTACATATTAGCAAGGTTTGGACAGATGAGAATATTGCTAACCAAAGCGTCTGAACTGGACTAGTCTGCATTGAGTAAAGATTTCCTAATTTTCAGTAATGCACTGTTGTATGAATGGTGCTGTGTTTCATGAAAATAAGGTGATGTGATAGTTTGGAGCATTTGATGTCACAGAAAATTTGAGTTGTTGATGGGGTTAAAGACGAGCATCAGGATCTACCAGAATTATCTTTGCCAGTATTGATATTAGGATGAGAATGAGAAGGATTATTTTCGAGGTTATATCAGAATTATTTCCGTAGCGGAAAGAGGAAAATGTGATAGTAAGTAGTAAACTAAAAGAGTACAGTGAGGATCGACTTCTGATGTTGAATTTTAGATAGGATTTGATTCATGGTATTATTATTTTGAGGCTTATACAGAAAGAATTGTATGAAGCTCACAGTGAGAATTTGCCTATTCATTCAGAGAGTAATGACGTGTACTGTAATTTGATTCAGATGTTATTGGATTGTGATTTATCGATGATGAAAATCTGTATGATTATTTCAGAATAGTGCAGGTCCCTTTGATTGTTGGATTTCTTGGAATTCTAGTCTCTATTAACCAAATTGAGATTTGAGTTTTATGTCAAGATGATAAGGGAAACTGAGAAGGGTTGAAAATTTAAGAACAATTAAGAGATGAGTTCGCAAGCTTTCAGAATATATGAGAAATTAAAGAGATACATTGGAGGCACCGCCTGAGTGAAAGTTCTTCGGCACCAAATATGAAATTGAGGAATCTAAGTGAAGACCACTTTTCCGGTAAGATTTTCGGGGACGAAGATCCCTAAAAGGGGGGCGAGTTGCGATGTCCTGAATTAGGGCCTAATCAGAATAGTGGTTTTGAGACCACAAATCCGAGATAGAAATAATTATTTTATAATTATTTTTAGGTCTATGATATGATTGCATGATTGTGTGAAAGTTTCGTGAAGAAATTCTATGCATAAAGTGCCCAATTTGAAAATTCGGACTAAATTGAATAAGTTACAAAACTTGCATTCTAGAAGTTTCTAGTATGAAATTGCTTTGAAATATTAATTAGGAGGTCTTAAATAGCAATTTGACCAATTTCTAAGTTTATGGACAAAATTGGACATGGATGGAATTTTGATGCTTTAGTAAGGAAGGGCATTTTGGTCATTTGGATATTAAATGAAATAAAATGGGAAAAATAACACAAAAATGATCATCTTCTTCATAAGTTGCTTCCAAATTTTTCTCTCCACCGTAGCTAGGGTTTCAACACTTTTAAGCCTTGATTGTAAGTGATTTCTATGCCCGTTTTTAATGTTCTTTACATTTTTGAAATCCTCGTAGCTCGGTTTACCTATTTCTACCAATATTTTGAGCTAGGGTTTATTTCTAAAAAATTACCCATGAATGATATGCATGAATTTTGATGTTTTATGGTATAATATGAAGCTTGAGATTGTGTTAAACAACTTTTGCTAAGTGATTTTACGTAAAAACGACTAAAATGACATAAACGGTAAAAATACCTAAGGTTCATAAGTACATGTTAGAGTGAGAATTGGATGTTGCTATAGAAGGGAAAAATGATCATCATATCATAAAACATAAGAAAATAGGATGAAGTTTAATTTACGAGATTTGGGGCAAAAGTGTAAAATGTGAAAGTTTAGGGGCAAAATTATAATTTTTTCAAAATATGATTTTGGGTTGATTTGAATAATATGAGTCCTAATTAGGCTATATTTTAAATGATAGAGCAAGGAAAATTGAAATTCGGGCTAAAATCGGCAAAATACCAAGTTGTGGACAAAATGGTAAAAATGACCATTTTCGCATACGAGGTAAGTTCATATGTAAATATTGTCATATAACCGTTATTTTAAATCATTTAATGCTATTTATACGATATTATGATTGTTATCATGCAATTCTATGCTTTGTGGTCATTGTTGGACAACATGCAAAAATTTTAGGAATTATGTGAAAAATGTGAAAGACTACCAAAGTATCGTCATGGGTATTCCAAGGAGAATGGTAAAGGAGTACGAACGAGGAAAGTCCCATTGAACCTTAGGAATAGATTAGGATATTTGGGCATCCGAACTCGTTGAGTTGAGTCCGAGTTCGTGAGATGTAAC
Organism: Gossypium arboreum; assembly: GCF_025698485.1. Classification (NCBI taxonomy): domain Eukaryota; kingdom Viridiplantae; phylum Streptophyta; class Magnoliopsida; order Malvales; family Malvaceae; genus Gossypium; species Gossypium arboreum. The sequence continues at coordinate 46,693,548 of NC_069079.1, forward strand.
TAGGCATTTGAACTTGTTGAGTTGAGTCCGAGTTCACTTATGGATGCAAATGCCTGAGCTCGTTGAGTTGAGTCCAAGTTCGCTTATCGGCGGGTTACATGGTAGCTTGGCTACATATGTGGCACTTATGTGCAAACTTTCCATGTATCCGAGTTATATTTCGATGTGTTCAACGGGTAAAATTCTAGTGAAATGGAAGAATGCTCAAGATGCAAGTGACGTATTGGTAAGTGTTGTGGAATGGGCACTTTGGACAGGTATGTACTTAACCCTCGGGTTGAGACTTCAATATAACAATAATATGGTAAGATCATGAATGAGAAATATGATATGAATGCTTTGGTGATATTATGCAAATGTGGACTTCATATTATTGCATGGTTATGTTACTTGCTATTTACATGTGAACTTACTAAGTGTTTATGCTTACTCCCTCCCTTCCATTCCTTGTAGTTTTGACAAGCCGGCTTCGAGATCAGGACGGTCGGAGGCACGCTCACACTATCAACAGACCATCTCGGTATAGTGGCTTGCATAGTATATTTTGGGAATATGGCATATATAGCATTATAATCCTTTTGTGTATATAATCTTATGATATGGTGAATGAGTGATGTGGAAATGCTTGTTGATGAGTAGCTATTGGAATGGCTAATCAAAATTTATATTTAGTGTTATGTATGCTTAATGTATTATCTAATCCATAGAAAACCATAAAATGGTGAAATTGGCTATAAAACAGTGTCATACAATAGCAGTGACGTGAACTTGAAAAATTACTAAAAATAGTATAAATAGAATTAGATGATGAATAAAATATGTAATTGAATATTTATGAATTTATTTTCATGTGGAAGAAACAAAATAGGTAAAAGAATTGTATTTTATGAGATATTTACGTTTAAGTGAAACAGGGTCAGAGTAATTTCTGGATTCCATGTTTTGACTTTAGAAATTCACCATAATTTTTGTAATAATTAGAACTAAAACCTTATATTTATGGATTCCTTATTGAGTCTATTTTTAAGTGAAACAAACGGAATAGTCATTGGATTTCTATACAGGAATAAATTTTATTCGTAGTGCATAGGGGTCAGAGTTGCCGAACCCTAAAATAGGGGAGGATTTAACTAGTAAACTGTACTAATTGGCCCGGCCAAAAATTCTAGAAAAAAATTAGTAAGTATATATATGAGTCTAGTTTCAGGGAAAATTTACAAAATTGGATTTCAAGTTTTATAACTCGAGAGATGATTTTTTAGCGACTGTGACGTGAATGGATAGTTTACTACGAGAATTGTTTGAACTTGTTTAAATGCTAAAATAAGTTTAATAATGTCTCATGCTCGACTCCGACGACGGTCTTGGGTAAGGGGGCATTACAACAAGTCTAGCAAGCAGTTGGGTCAGCAAGCCGTCTAAGAAGGGGGGAGTAAAGCCCAATTTGGCAATGGCATCTGAGTAGCCCAAGAGTGGCTTTTGGGATATTTATTCGGAGGTCCTCACACTTGAAAAACATTTAGAGAAAACCCTCAACAATTACCCTTGAAACCGTCGAAAACCTTGCTTGATTCAAGCATGATTTCATGCATGAATCAAGCAACTAACAACCACTCCCTTCCACGATATATGGCTGACCAAGCATGAGAGCATATCATGGGATTCAAAATGTTGTTTTTAGCAAACCTACTAGGCATCCCTCTAGTATAAATAAACCCTTTCATTCCACTATTCAATCATCCCTCAATCATTCTTCATTTCATCCTTTAACAAACATTTATCCATCCTTTCATTTCTCTTTAACTTTCATTCTTTTCCACCCATCTCATTTCCCTATTTAGCTAAGTAATTCCTAGAGAAAAAAACTTTCTCTTGGCCGGCCACCTTGAGGAGCAGTTTGTGGAAGAGCAGCTGCGAGAATTGGAGGAAGCCTATACGATTAGTGATCACACTATCAAAGAGTTTTTTCTTCCTTTTTGCTCTTCCTTAATTATTCATTATGTTTGCAAATTGCTTAGTTGTTTTTTCATAAAAAATGGTAGCTTAATTTTGTTTAGTTAGGAAGATTTCATCAATTCAATAAAGTTTATTTAAATCATGTTATGATGTTCTGTGCCTCAGTCGATCATGTTTTCAATTAAATCATGCATGTATTTCATTTATTAAAATGTGATTGAATGCATTAGAATTAGTTGTTTAATTTGACCCAGATGGTGGCTAATAGGTAAAAAAATTGAAAAGTGCATGCTTAATTTATATTTGACCCAGAATAAATTAAGGTTTGTAATAACTTGATCGAGCTTTATTACCTTGCATAGCTTTTAGGTTTATGTGATTAAATTGTTGCAAACTGACCTAGTCCCTGTTACTTCAAATGAATTCTAAGAAACTCTTAGTTAAATATGATCAGTAGTATGCATGTTTTTCCAAGTAAAAGATTTCGAAAGGACTTAATATTGGTTTCAAGCTTATGAAAGATCGAGTTGCCATGAAATATTTTTCTGGAACATTATTAACATGATGAGAATGAACTAAGTTAATTGATGTGATTATCCTAGCCTATTCATGTTATTGTTGTTGAAATCTTGTGAATTCTACTACTAAATCCATCTCATCCATTTTAACCATTCATTTCATTTGCATTTAACTTGCTTTAGGGATCACTTTGCATCTAGTCATTTATTTTTTCCAACACTCAAAATTATTGTGTTTTTCTTACCAAATTGTTAATATTAATTTTGAAAAATATTGATTAACATATATAGTCCCTGTGGAGAAAACAACTCTTATACTTATTACTTGATAACGACTGTGTACACTTTCACAAACCACGCGTTACAAGTGTCAATGAGAGGATATCATTTAACCATTCCTTGGGCTATGAATTCCACTATTGTGAATGATGGTTCATACTATAGAAATCATATACCCAACACACCAACTTTCGATTCATTATCTATTTGAACTCAGGCTTTTACTTACATCAAAGTATACGAGTCACGCAGAGTCCATCATCCACTTGGGATTAAGGTATGTTACACTATGAACATAAAAAGTGAATAAATCCATAAACTGTTGGAAAAACGGGTTTGAAAAATACAACGAAAAATAAGTTTAAGGAAAAATTAGATTTTTAATTTTTTTTTTTTTGCAAAATTAGAACTTGATTGTGTTCTCTAAACTAATAAACATTTAATCAAAATTGTAGCTTTTTTATTCTTCTACGATGAGCGCTTTGATCGAGTAGCCTTCTCCTCTATCCTCAAGATCAGGTTTGTCGAGTGTGGGCTTGTTTTGAATCAGAAAATTTTCCACAAAATTAGTAGTGGGGAAATTTTTCAATTTCTCTAAACTTCTAGGTCAAGTTGTAAATAAGAAAAATATCTCAAAAAATTTTCTGAGATAATTTCTTCAGAGAATTTTCTCTCTATAATTTTCTATTGAATTCAAGTGTGTGAAAAATAATGACTCATGGCTCTCTTTATATAGGGAGAGTTTAGAGAGTTCAACTATAATTAAACTTAATCAGTTTAATATTAAATTAATATAATCCTTATCAAGATAAATATTAGATTAAATTTAATATTAAATCTATTAAATGGATAGAATACTTACATTAAATTAAATCTAATATTAAGATAATCACTTTAATATTAAATTAATAAAATAATATTAAGATAAGTATTAAATTTAATTTAATATTAAAATTATTAAAATAATATTATTTTTGAAATAGTTAATTTGAAATCAAATTATCTGATAGAGTCCTAGTAGGAGTGTAATTCTTCCATTGCTTAACCATGGAATGACCACCCGTCGGCAACAGAAATGTTGCCGTCGGCACCGTCGTGTTCGGTGGTGTCATCGCAGGTGCGACACCCTCACAGTACCCCGAGCCAGTTCGGCCTAGACTAGTGAGGACTCGAACGGTCCTATTCGATCTAGCCATCAATTGGATCATCGACCTGATTTCACATACTAGGCTCGGTTTGACCAATTTTTGGGTCTCAGTCTTGATTTTGGGTTCTTGAGCTCAATTTTCGATTTTAAGTCCAATTTTCAAGTTCAATTACCTATTTGGTCAATTATCTAACTTGAAAATTAATTTTCAAAAATATCATATTTATTTTAATTGATTTGATTAATTTAATTTTTCTTGATCAAAATTAATTTTCCCAAAAATCATTGAGATTTTCCAAAATTAATTTTTCAAGAAAATTTTTTAGTTAAATTCTCTAGTTGAACAATTCTCACACTCGCCTAATTTAATTCGTCATTGAATAAATTGACTCAATTAAATTATTTCCAAAGTCGTAAAATTTCTTTCTGATTCAAATGCAGTCTGATCGAGCTTTTGTTGAGCTAGTGGAGGAACCAACCAGGCATATATAATTAGGCTCTAGTAATTGCAATAATGTCTAGAAGCATTGTTTTGATAATTCGCAGTTTACTTAATCATGAAGTTAGTTCACAATGAGTACCATGATTGAAAACTCCTTATTGTATACTCTTTATGAAAGGAATTCATCCAACTGCTTTGTCCAATGACCTTGTCATGTGTGTGTTACCCTAATATGATATCCTTGATTCCTTCGAGTTAAATCCATTCACTTAATACAATCCTATTTTATCTCATTATCACTATTGTGTCTCCTTAATTTTTACTATGATCATTTTCAATAAATGACCGTGCTAAATTTCTCGTTCGAGAACAAGCAACCTGTGACCACCTTCTATATTTATCAATCCACATAAAGCCAATGAGAGGATATCGTTAGCTCTTTAATCAAGTTATGAATTTCATTTTTTCTAGTAAAGTCATGTCATACACAAGTCATGTACCCAACATACCGATTATGGGCTCGATCATCTTTAGAGCATAAGTCTCCACTTATATCAAAGTACATGAGTTACATACACATGGTCAATGACTAACACAGGATTTAGGTAAATCACACCATGAACATCACAAGTGAATTAATTCACAAATGGGTTCAGAATTAATTTATCTTAGGTCCAGTCCAATGTATCATTTTTTTCAATGAATTCATTTATGTCTCTACCCGTGGAGTTAACTGCTCCGATAGCCAAGACTATCCAGCTCTTCAATTGGAATTGTAGATGGCATAATGATCCTTCAAAGCATTTGAATCAAATTCTCACTTTTCTTCTTTTACAGGATTACAGTCTCGTTTAGATTATCTACTGAAGTAAGTTATCTTTCTCGTAATGTAAACTTTCTTACAGTGCCACTGATCATCAGTTTGAACTTAGACAATCAATGAGCTAATATTTGCTTGTTACAATTTTGCTATGTATGCAAAATATGAAAGACAGAAACACAAAACATATAATAGTGAAATGTGAAATTAACTTTATTTATTTATTCACTGTTCAAATACATAGAAAATAATTACATGTTTACTACAATATGGGCATATTTCACAACATAAACGAATTCAGGATCTATTCTACTTGGGTCCTATTCAATGTACTATCAAAGTTAATCACATGTATGTCTCTATCTTCTGGGAGTCATCTGCTCCAATGACCAAAACAAAACATCTCTCCAATTAGACTTGATGGATGACATATTAGTCTTTCAATAGGTTTGCTCATTTCTGGTTAGATTAAGAAAATGTTTAGGTTTTCGTATTATGATTCAACCATTTAATATCACTTAGTATTAGTTAAACATAAGATAACCAGTAAGCTAATATTTGCTTCCATTTTGCTTTGTGTGTAAGAAACCATTGAAGACAATATACAAAATGCTATTCATGCAAAAACACAATTGTACAAACGAATATACTACACTTGGGGCACCAGATCCAACAGTCTCCCACTTGCCTTAGTGAATTAGATGGGTCATATTTCGCAGTCCCATGCTCTCCACGTGTTCCTCAAAACTCATAGCTAGTAAAGTCTTTGTAAACGGGTCCACAAGGTTGTCCACTGATGCGACTTTGAATACATTTACGTTTTTTTTTCTACTGCCCCTTTTATGATATGATACTTTCTATCAATGTGTTTCGTCCCCTTGGGGTTTCTAGTTTCCTTTTTAGATATTGTCGCACTATTATCACAATACAATGTGATAGTTTTTTCCATATTAGGAATGATTCAAGATCTATAAGGAACTTTCGAATCCATATTAGTCCTTTTGTAGCCTCAGAAGCAAACACATATTTGACCTCCATCGTGGAGTCTATAGTATAACTCTACTTGACACTTCTCTGCACTATAGGCTTTTCGTCTAGGATAAAGACACAGCTAATGATGATTTTTTCAAATCTTGACATGTCTGGATGTCAGAATCGATATATCTGATAGGAGTAAGATCTCTTTTGAAATACCTTAGCATATAATCCCTTGTTCTCCATAAATACTTGGGTATATGGTTAACTGCTTGCCAATGTCTTGGTGTCACATCCTGAATTTCTTATTGATAAAATTGTAAATTACTAACAAGAATTGGTAATTAATCTAGTGGTTAAGTAGTAGTGTAAGTATCATTGAGACCCGGGTTCGATTCCCATTGCTCGTAAATTCTTTTCCCTTTAATCCTATTCCTCCCATCCCCCTATCGGTTGTCAAATTTCAGTCCAGCTCAAACTCTAGAAAATCTGATTAACTTGGTTATTCAAAAAAAAAAAAGGAAAAGGTTATCTGAATTATCTAAAACCTATCATTTTTTTAAAAAAAGATTAAACTAATTCTGTATTGAGGTTCTTTTTTTCATTTTTTCTCTCTTTCCTTCCTCTTTTCCATCCCCTCTAGTGATTCCTTCCATTTTCTATTTTTTCTTCTTTTTTCTCCTCATCTATTGTGCTGCCCATTGTTACCTTCTCCTCCCATCTGATTTTATTTTTTTCTGCTCATCTTTATTTTACCTAAAATATGAACCTGGCTATTTTTTCTACTGTCATTGTAGCACATCAGTGACCCTTTTCTCTTCCATTGTCATTGTCCTTTGTGAGCCAATGTCCTTGTCATAACCATTCTTTTTTACTTTCTCCCTCTACTATTTGTTATTTTTCTGACATCACGAATCTGAGTAATTGCAGAATTTTTCGGTTAATTCAATCAAATTTGAGTCGTTTTCTTTTATATATATATATATATATATATATATATATATATATGTTCTATCATGGCAAAATCTTACAAGTTATCTTTTCTTTTGTGTTTAAATGTTTAAGATCTAGATCCAAATCATACGAATCAGCTGTAGTATTGGGAAGTTTGTTTGCAAGCCGTCATAAGCTATTTAAGGTAAGCGTTAATTGTCCACTTTAGATATGAAGTTTTTGGTTAAAATTTTCTACATGGCCGAACCCTATGGGAGCTTTAGTGGGCTGATTTTTTTATGATAAATCTCTGTTATTTACATATTTAATCAAGTTGTAGTTGGATCTGAGTCCTAAGAGTTGCAGGTTTAAAGAATGTTTTGCATTTACGCTTATCAGGTGTGGGTCTCCCTTATGAATAACTTCAAAATTACATAAAATATATTTAAATGATGAAAATTACTTACTGATTTTTGTTTGTCTGAATGGCCTAAATGCAAGTAAGTGAGGTGTCAAGCAAGGTACATAATTTATTAGAAATCTTGTTTGTTAATTGTCTTATTTGGGTGATGAAATTATGAATTGAATGCATGTTCAACATGCTAGATTTTGAAACACTGATTGAGATGCATGTTTTATAATATATTTGATAATGACTGTATGAAACCTTGTGAGCATGCCATCATTACCGTTACATGAAAAATATGTAAAGCATACATTGACACTGAATATGGATATGCATGGTAAACTTGCCATTGTATTGAAATAGTGACTGAAAGCATGATTTGCTTACTAATTGTATGTCATATTGCATTTGTATGGGGTGGGTATTTGTAGTTGATGGAGGAGTTCCATGGAGATCCAAAAACATTTATATTCCGCAATACTGTTGTTAGTGCACTGCATTGGAGATTTGAGGAGATTAGGCAATTTATCTCATTTTTACTAGCAACTTGTCTGCATTTTTATCGGTAGTTTTATTTGCATATCGTTATTGGTGGTTTTAACCGAAACGAGCTTAAGCCCTAACTATTTTGGAGTTCGATTGATGGGTTCTAGGGAACTTGTGGTGGGTAGCGAATGAATAGGTAGGATTATTACATTGAATCATTTTGCATGCCATATTTATATGTAGTAATGGCATGAAAAATTGGTTGAAATGTGTAATTATTGTATGTATATTTGATTGAATAAATACTTATATTGTTTAGACTCACATTGGGCTTTTTAAGCTCACCCCTAGTTTACTCCTTATAGATAACCCTTAGGACTAAGCTCGGATTCAACACACGGATGTCTCATTATAGATTTTCTGCCATTAAAGTTTTTTTAGTTACTCTAATTATTTTATTATTTTTATTTTGGGACTATAATTTTTATTTAAGTATGGACTGTGGTATAGGATATTTTTAACTAGGATTTTGCATGCATTAGTGTTTGACGAAAACTAAACAAATTTAAAAATTGTCCTAATAAAACACAAAAATACGAATTTTTTTACAAAAATCAAATGCAATACTTTTTCTGCCACATAAAGGTAAAAAAATATTTTAAAAGGGTTTTCTTGGTGAAATCAACTGAGTTTTATTTCAAATGACACGACCTTTTAATAAATTTAACTTAACAAGAGATTACCTAACAAACTGATCCTTTTTTTAACTTGATGAAACCACACTAAGTTTTTCGAGAATTTAACAAAATAGTGATTTTACAATTGTATGTTCTTACTTAGCTATTTTGATGGCTAATGTAAACTTCAAAATTCGGTCATAACATCTAAGCTGAGTTTGGGAGGTTACACTTGAATCGATATTCACCTGATATCGACTCACCAACCCTAGTGCAATACAAATATCTAGACATGTGCATAACATAGCATACTAATCTATCGTAATTTGACATGTCAAACTAGGCTCTGCATTACACTCAAGGAGCTTATTCTCAAGCAATATAAGTGTCTTTTATATGTTTTTATCAATTTTTAGTTCTAGCTCTTAATAAATGTTTTTGCTGAGTTTTGCCCCTTTTGAGACCCAAATTGGCCAAATAGTTCCATGAGGAACCTAACAATGTGATTGAGTGTGTCTAGAGAGACGATAATGATCCAACATCAAGGAAATCATGATTTGGAGTAGGATTTACGAATTATGCCATGGAAGTCACAACACCCAAACCTTTCACTTGGATGGCGTAAAACTTCAAAAAAAAATCAATATGGAAGCTTATTGTCATTGGAGACGTGATATGTGACAGCCTTAAAATGACCCTAGTCGGAATGTGGTTTCGAGACCACAAAATCGAGGCATAAAAATAATTTAATATTTATTTTATTGCCTATAATATGTGTTAACTCATGTGTGGCATTTTTGATGTTTTGATTTAGAGTTATAAATGTGAATTTCACTAGAAAGGACCTAGTAGAAAACTTTGGAAGTATGATGGGGGAATGTGTAATGACTAATTAAAGCATGCATGCAAAACAATGGCCTTGCATGTCAAATATCCCTCTTTTTATAAGAGGTGGCCGGCCATGACAATGAGGGATGGGCAAAACATGTCATAGACATGTTTTGTTGGTGCATTAGGGAGAAAAGAAATAAACAAATAAGCATGGGTAATAAAGAATGAAAAAAAAATGTGTGTGAGTGAACCCCCCTATTGCCGTGTATTGAAGAAAAGAAAAGAAAAAAATTGATCATCCTTTCATTCTCTCTTGACCGAAAATCCTAAGGAAGAAGAGGGATTTTTGCTTCATGTTTGGTTTGGAAGAGGATTAGGAAGGGTTTGGCTATACTTGCATCAAGATTAAGGTATGTTTGAGGTTGTGCCATGAGATTCATGCATGTTTTTAGTTACTAGCTTGATGTTCTTATTAGCCCATGGTTCAAATCTTTGTTATATCATGGGGATGGTATTTGGCCAAGGTGGATTTTGTGTTAATGCCATTGCATGTTAAATATGAAGCTTGTTAATGGTATATGTGATGGGGGATTGATGGCTCTTGGACTTTCTTTTTAGTATTTTTGAGTAAGACATTAAGTTCTTTGCTTAATCATGACCAAAATTATGGTGTTGTGATGTATTCGGTCATGGTATATCCATAAGTATGATTCATGCATGTTGCATGGTAGGTAAGATTTGAGCTTTGGATATGTGTTTATATTTGGATATAAACAACTTGAGATTCGGCCCTTGCACCTACATGAATATGTGTTTGCACATGATGAATTGGTATAACATATATACTATTTCAAGGTGTATATTTGCTTGTGATGATGTTTCGGTTATGTAGTAAATGAGAGATGTGTATTGAGCTACAATATGTAATGTGTTAGTTAGTAAAATGTATGCTATTTTTTTTTGTGTGGTATTAAGTGTAAAATTGGCCTCAACATAGACATGCATATTCGGCCAAATGAAGTAGATTGGTGTGCATGTATTCGGTTAGAGGCAACCGTATTGAAGCCTTATCTTGGCTTAGATAATTGACTAAATGGGTAATAAGTGAGGATGGTTGCCGAATATACAAACATACATATGCATGAGTAATTGAATTATGAATGTTTAGCAAGATGGTTAAACTAGTTGATTTATTGATTCAGCTCAAGGAGTTAAAGAAGGAGAATCAAGCAAGGGAAAGACGAAGGTCATCGAGTAGCTGACTTGGACTGTTTTACCCAACACAAGGTAGGTCACTACGCATATATTTTGTATTGATTTAAATAGACATAATGTCTATGTAATTATGCCGAAAGGAATGATAAATTTATATACATGTATGTATGTGGTGATGAAAGTATTGAATGAAAAGAAAAGAGGTAAGAAGTATTGAGTTGTTGATTTCGGCACTAAGTGTGCGGGTATAAACATTTGTGATCATGAGAATGGCACTAAGTGTGCGGGTTTAAAATTTGTACAGCACTAAGTGTGCGAGTTTGATCATATAGCACTAAGTGTGCGAGTTGATTATATAGCACTTGAGTGTGCGGACTCACTATATGCTTTTGAATCACTATTGACACCGAGTGTGCGACATTATTGAGTTGACCACGGACAGTGGGTCGGGTAAGTACCTTGAGTTCATGGCTAATAGGCGCTATGTTTATATTTGGAGTTGAGCTTGGTAAGTTTGAACCTATGTGACAATGTAAATTGAAGTCACGTACATAAGAATTATCGCGGAATGAGTGAAAGGTCATGTAGATGTATGATTGAATCGAAAGGTCTAAGGAACTATGGTATAGTTCGGTTTGAATGGAGTAATTAGCCTCGTTCCATTTTGTTTCCTCTTGCAATAATGTTATTAATGGTTGTTAGTGCATTGCTTATGACTTACTGAGTTATATACTCATTCGGTGTTTGCTTGTCACCTATTTTAGGTTTCTTGGACTCGGCTTTTTGCGTATTCGGAACCGTCATCAAGTCATCACACCGGCTAACAACTTTTGGTATTTTCTTCGTAGTTGGTCTTGGAGTACATTATGGCATGTATAGGCTATTATGTTTTGTTTGAACTTGGTATGTAAAATTTTGAATAGCCATGCGAAAATGGCGTATAAATGTTTTGAGCATAATGTTATAATCATTTGGTATGTATATGCTCATTAAGAAGCACGGAAATGTTTGGCAATGACCAGCCATTAGAATGGGTCATCATGATTATATTTTGGACTATATATGAAAAAGGGTTGGTTGAATCATAGAAACTATGTGTTAGAGAAAGTCTACCCTAGAAATAGATGCTGGCAGCAACAGTGACGTGGATGTGAAAATCACTAAAAATAGTAGGAATGGAATTAAATAGTGAATAAATTATGTAAATGAACCTTGATGAATCCATTTTCATATGGAAGAAACGAAACGGTCATATGAGTTGTATGTTAAAAGATATTTGGGTTTTCGTGAAACAGGGCCAGAACGGTTTCTGGATTCCCTGTTCCGACTTTGAAAATTCATTATAAATTAACCAGAGATAATTAGGAGTCATACCATAAATTTATAAATTCCTCTTTGAGTCTAGTTTCTATAGAAACAAACGGCATCAGTATTGAAGCCCTGCACAGGGAGTTATTCGAGTTGTAACGCACGAAGGTCAGTGTAGTCGACCCCCGTAACATGGGAGACTTTAGCTAATAAACTGTCCTAATTGGCTCGACCAAAAATTCTAGAAAAAATATGTAGATGGACATGTGAGTCTAGTTTCAAGAAAAAATTACGAAACTGATTTTCAAGTTGTAAAACTCAAGTTATGATTTTTGAAGCGACTAGTACACAGATTGGCAACTTGTCTGGGAAATTCTCAATAAGTGGTTTGAAGTCTGTTAACACCTCGTGTTCGACTCCGGCGACGGTCTCGGGTTCGGGCTGTTACAATTTTATTGGTATCAGAGCTATGGTTTAGTCGGTTCTAGGACTACCATAGCACGTATGAGTCTAGCTATACATGCCTTAATGTTAATGTTTAAATGTGTGATGACTTGACGGTTAAAATTATTGTTTTGTTTAGTAAATGGATCCGGTGTAGAGAACCTTGGCGGATGACGTTGAAAGTGCAGCAGCTGCTCTGCACAAGGGGCGCCTTTGTTGAACCTCGGTCATCTGCGAATAATCGGGGTGAGGGGCTAGACAAGCCTTCTTTACCATGATGAATGAGTGGGTCGTGCAATATGCCCGAACCAATCCGGCTGTCCAACAATTCCGAATTTGAATAATCCACCCCAAGAGCCCGTAATGCCATCGATTCTTCGACCTTGTGAGGCTGAGTAAGCCACCTGTAGACTTGATTAGGAAGCGCGGGGCTGAAGAGTTTAGGGCCATAGTTACTGATGATGCCGAAAGGGCCGAGTTTTGGCTTGATAACACCATTCAGGTGTTTGATGAACTGTCATGCACACCCGATGAATGTCTAAAGTGTGCTATATCCTTGTTGCGAGACTTAGCCTACTATTGGTGGAGGACCTTGATTTCCATAGTTCCAAAAGAACGAGTTACTTGGGATTTCTTTCAAATAGAGTTTCGAAAGAAATATATTAGTCAACGGTTCATCGATCAAAAGCGTAAGGAATTCTTGGAACTCAAGCAAGGCCGTATGACAAGATGTCTGAATCTGAACATGAGTTCGTAAGACTCGATCGGTATGCCCGGAGTGTGTGGCTGATGAGGTTGCTATGTGCAAGAGGTTTGAAGAAGGATTGAATGAAGATCTAAAGCTACTAGTGGGTATTTTGGAGATAAAAGAATTTGTAACACTAGTTGAACGAGCACGCAAGGCGGAGGAACTTGGAAAGGAGAAGAAGAAGGCTGAATTTGAAGCTAGAGACTATCGCAAAAGATCGACGGGTAAAGCTCCGTTCTCGGTGTAAAGAAGTTCGGGGAGGACACCAATAAATCGAGGACGATGTGGGAATTTCCATTAGAGCACGACCATTGACGGACTCGAGCTACTTCGATAGCTAGTGTGGGCAATAACCGTCAAGAGAAACTGAATGCCCCAATGTGGGAGAAGACACATAGGTGAATGTTGGGGTAAGTCTACCAATAGGGCTTGTTACGGATGCGGTTCAAGGACCACTTCATTAGAGATTGCACGGAGCTTGATGAGAAGAATAGGATGCAAGGTGCAAGACCTAGTGGAATGATGACTAGAGGTAGACCACCAAGAATTTCAGGAGGTAGGGGTGGTAGTCGAGAGGGGCCACCGATACGGTGTTCGATCCGAGACCCGTACTCCTGCTAGGGCATATGCCATCCGTGCACGAGAGGAAGCATCCTCCCCTGATGTTATCACTGGTACTTTCACTCTCTTTGATACTAATGTGATTGCTTTGATTGACCCTGGTTCTACTCATTCTTATATATGTGAAACCTTAGCATCCGGTAAGACTTTACCTATTGAGTCTACTGAGTTCGTAATTCGGGTGTCAAATCCCTTGGGTCGTTACGTGCTTGTCGACAAAGTGTGCAAGAAATGTCCCCTAGTAATCCGAGGGTCCCCTTTCCGTGGACTGATGCTTTTGCCTTTGATGAATTTGATGTTATTCTTGGTTTGGATTGGTTGACCGTGCATGATGCGGTTGTGAATTGCAAAAGCAAGACTATTGATTTGAGGTGCGCGAATAACGAGATAATCCGAGTTGAGTCTATAGACTTAAAGGGGTTGCCAGCTGTAATATCAACAATGTTGGCCCGAAACATGTAAGAAAGGGGTGCGAAGCATACCTTGCGTATGTACTGATGATAAGGAATTGGAAAAGAAACCGAATCGGTGCGGTGGTTTGTGAATACCGGATGTTTTTCTGAAGAATTACCGGGTTTACCACTGTTCGGGAAGTAGAGTTTGGTATTGAGCTTGTACAGGACTACGCCAATTTCGATAGCTCCGTGTCGTATGGCACCAACCGAGTTGAAGGAGTTGAAAGCTCGGTTGCAAGAGTTGACGGATAGAGGTTTCGCTCGACCAAGTTTTTCACCTTGGGGTGCACCGGTGTTGTTTGTGAAAAGAAGGACGGAACCATGAGGTTGTGCATCGACTATCGTCGACAATAAAGTGACAATAAAGAACAAATATCCGTTACAGCGTATCGATGATTTGTTCGATCAACTAAAGGAGCCTCGGTGTTCTCAAAAATAGATTTGAGATCGGGCTATTATCGATTCTTGAATTTGGGATTCGGACATACCCAAAACCGCCTTGAGCGAGATATGGTCACTCTGAGTTCTTAGTGATGCCGTTTGGGCTCACTAATGCCCTACGGTATTTATGGATTTGATGAATCGGATCTTGAGACCGTATTTGGATCGGTTCGTAGTTGTGTTCATTGACGACATCTTGGTCTATTCAAGAGATGAGACCGAACATGTGGAGCACACGAGATTGGTGTTGCAAATTTTACGGGATAAGCGGTTATATGCTAAGTTCAAGCAAGTGTGAGTTCTGGTTAAGAGAGGTTAGCTTCTTGGGTCATGTGGTATCCGCATCGGGTATTCGAGTCGACCCGAGCAAAATTTTAGCCATACTTAACTGGAAGCCTCCAAGAAATATTACTGAGGTTCGGAGCTTTTTGGGACTTGCTGGTTACTACCGACGGTTTGTAAAAGGATTCTCGATGATAGCCACACCCATGATGAAACTGCTTCAGAAAGATGTCAAGTTTGAATGGACGGAAAAGTGTCAGAAAAGTTTCGACCAATTGAAAACTCATTTGATGGAAGCTCCAGTACTAGTACAGCCCGAATCTGACAAAGAGTTTGCCATCTATAGTGATGCCTCCCTACTTGGGTTAGGTTGCGTATTGATGCAAGAAGGTCGAGTTGTGGCCTATGCGTCGAGACAATTAAAGCCACATGAGAAAAATTATCCGACCCATGATCTCGAATTAGCTGCCATCGTATTCGCCTTGAAAATATGGCGACATTACTTATTTGGTGAGAAGTGCCATGTATTTTCGGATCACAAAAGTCTCAAATATTTGATGACTCAAAGAGACTTAAATCTGAGACAAAGACGTTGGCTTGAGTTGTTGAAAGATTATGAGCTGGTCATTGATTATCACCGGGAAAGGCTAATGTGGTTGCGGACGCCTTAAGTCGGAAATCACCGCTTTGTTTGCTTTACGAGCAATGAATGTACACTCGTCTATCCTACCCGACAATGTGTTAATAGCGAATTAAAGGCCAAACCATTATTGACTCATCAAATTCGCGAAGCTCGAGAAAGTTGACGATGAGTTGGTTGCAAAACGGGTGAGTGTGTTCGAACAAGGAATCGGAGTTTCAAATTGATGATGACGATTGTTTGAGGTTCGAAATCGTTTGTGTGTTCCAAGAAATTGAACTCATTTCAATGATTACGAGCGAAGCTCATTGTAGCCGAATGTCAATTCACCCGGAGTACGAAGATGTACAACGATTTGAAATGTCGGTTTTGGTGGCATGGTATGAAACGAGACATCTCCGACTTTGTTTGAGATGTTTAATATGTCAACAAGTGAAAGCGGAACATCAAGTGCCTTGAGGTTACTTCAACCGATCATGATACCCGAGTGGAAATAGGATCGAGTCACAATGGACTTTGTGTCCGGCCGCCATTGTCGACTAGTAAGAAGGATGCGATTTGGGTTGTTGTTGATAGGCCGACTAAGTCGGCTCACTTTATCCTGTGTATGTCTGGATTTTTCATTGGATAAACTAGCTGAATTATACGTTTCTCAGTTGTGAGATTACACGGGTACCGATTTACATTGTGTCGGATAGAGATCCGAGGTTCACCTCGCGATTTTGGAAGAAATTGCAAGAAGCTTTGGGTACCAAGTTGCATTTCAAGACCGCCTTTCACCCCCAAACCGATGGTCAATCCGGCGAATAATTCGGATGCTTGAGGATATGTTGAGATGTTGCATCCTCGAGTTCGATGGTTCATAGGAGCGATATTTACCTTCGATTGAATTCGCACAACAATAATTTTCAATCAAGTATTAAGATGGCGCCTTACGAGGCCTTATGCGGCGTAAATGCCGTACACCATTGTTTTGGACCGAGCTCGGTGAGAGCAAAATTTTGAGTGGATTTGATTAAAGATCTTTGAGCAGAAAGTAAGAGTAATCCGTGAAAATCGAAGATAGCCTCCGATCATCGAGTCGTCGCGCGGATCTGAAGCGAAAAGACATTGAGTATCGGTGGGAGATAAAGTGTTTCTTAAAGTTTCGCCTTGGAAAAAGATACTCGATTTGGGCGCAAGGGCAAATTGAGTCCGAGGTTCATTGGGCCATATGAGATATCCGAACGAGTCGGTCCGATTCGTATCGTCGATTTTGCCCCGAACTTGAAAAGATTCACGACGTCTTTCATGTTTCGATGCTTGACGCTATAGATCCGATCCGTCGCGTAATTAGTCCATCGAGGTTGAAATTCAAGCCGATATGAGTTATGAAGAAGAACCGATTCGTATCCTAGCTCGTGAAGTGAAGGAGTTGCGAAACAAAAGGTTCATTGGTGAAGGTGTTATGGCTCAAACACGGGATAGAAGAAGCTACTTGGGAACTCGAGAACTCTATGAAAGAGCGATACCCAAATCTATTTACGGTAAGATTTTCGGGATGAAAATTTCTTAAGTGGGGAGAGTTGTGACACCTTAAAACGACCCTAGTCGGAATGTGGTTTCGGGACCACAAAATCGAGGCATAAAAATAGTTTAATATTTATTTTATTGCCTATAATATGTGTTAACTCATGTGTGACATTTTGATGTTTTGATTTAGAGTTATAAATGTGAATTTCACTAGAAAGGACCTAGTAGAAAACTTTGGAAGTATGATGGGGAATGTGTAATGACTAATTAAAGCATGCATGCAAAACAATGGCCTTGCATGTCAAATATCCCTCTTTTATAAGAGGTGGCGGCCATGACAATGAGGATAGGCAAAACATGTCATAGACATGTTTTGTTGGTGCATTAGGGAGAAAAGAAATAAACAAATAAGCATGGGTAATAAAGAATGAAAAAAAAATGTGTGTGAGTGAACCCCCTATTGCCGTGTATTGAAGAAAAGAAAAGAAAAAATTGATCATGCTTTCATTCTCTCTTGACCAAAAATCCTAAGGAAGAAGAGAATTTTTGCTTCATGTTTGGTTTGGAAGAGGATTAGGAAGGGTTTGGCTATACTTGCATCAAGATTAAGGTATGTTTGAGGTTGTGCCATGAGATTCATGCATGTTTTTAGTTACTAGCTTGATGTTCTTATTAGCCCATGGTTCAAATCTTTGTTATATCATGGGGATGGTATTTGGCCAAGGTGGATTTTGTGTTAATGCCATTGCATGTTAAATATGAAGCTTGTTAATGGTATATGTGATGGGGATTGATGGCTCTTGGACTTTCTTTTTAGTATTTTTGAGTAAGACATTAAGTTCTTTGCTTAATCATGACCAAAATTATGGTGTTGTGATGTATTCGGTCATGGTATATCCATAAGTATGATTCATGCATGTTGCATGGTAGGTAAGATTTGAGCTTTGGATATGTGTTTATATTTGGATATAAACAACTTGAGATTCGACCCTTGCACCTACATGAATATGTGTTTGCACATGATGAATTGGTATGACATATATACTATTTCAAGGTGTATATTTGCTTGTGATGATGTTTGGTTATGTAGTAAATGAGAGATGTGTATTGAGCTACAATATCTAATGCGTTAGTTAGTAAAATGTATGCTGTTTTTTTGTGTGGTATTAAGTGTAAAATTGGCCTCAACATAGACATGCATATTCGCCAAATGAAGTAGATTGGTGTGCATGTATTCGGTTAGAGGCAACCGTATTGAAGCCTTATCTTGGCTTAGATAATTGACTAAATGGGTAATAAGTGAGGATGGTTGCGAATATACAAACATACATATGCATGTGTAATTGAATTATGAATGTTTAGCAAGATGGTTAAACTAGTTGATTTATTGATTAAGCTCAAGGAGTTAAAGAAGGAGAATCAAGCAAGGGAAAGACGAAGGTCATCGAGTAGCCGACTTGGACTGTTTTACCCAACACAAGGTAGGTCACTAAGCATATATTTTGTATTGATTTAAATAGACATAATGTCTATGTAATTATGCCGAAAGGAATGATAAATTTATATACATGTATGTATGTGGTGATGAAAGTATTGAATGAAAAGAAAAGAGGTGAGAAGTATTGAGTTGTTGATTTCGGCACTAAGTGTGCGGGTATAAACATTTGTGATCATGAGAATGGCACTAAGTGTGCGGGTTTAAAATTTGTACAGCACTAAGTGTGCGAGTTTGATCATATAGCACTAAGTGTGCGAGTTGATTATATAGCAATCGAGTGTGCGGACTCACTATATGCTTTTGAATCACTATTGACACTGAGTGTGCGACATTATTGAGTTGACCACGGACAGCGGGTCGGGTAAGTACCTTGAGTTCATGGCTAATAGGCGCTATGTTTATATTTGGAGTTGAGCTTGGTAAGTTTGAACCTATGTGACAATGTAAATTGAAGTCACGTACATAAGAATTATCGCGGAATGAGTGAAAGGTCATGTAGATGTATGATTGAATCGAAAGGTCTAAGGAACTATGGTATAGTTCGGTTTGAATGGAGTAATTAGCCTCGTTCCATTTTGTTTCCTCTTGCAATAATGTTATTAATGGTTGTTAGTGCATTGCTTATGACTTACTGAGTTATATACTCATTCGGTGTTTGCTTGTCACCTATTTTAGGTTTCTTGGACTCGACTTTTTGCGTATTCGGGACCGTCATCGAAGTCATCACACCGGCTAACAACTTTTGGTATTTTCTTCGTAGTTGGTCTTGGAGTACATTACGGCATGTATAGGCTATTATGTTTTGTTTGAACTTGGTATGTAAAATTTTGAATAGCCATGCGAAAATGGCGTATAAATGTTTTGAGCATAATGTTATAATCATTTGGTATGTATATGCTCATTAAAAGCACAGAAATGTTTGGCAATGACCAGCCATTAGAATGGGTCATCATGATTATATTTTGGACTATATATGAAAAAGGGTGGTTGAATCATAGAAACTATGTGTTAGAGAAAGTCTACCCTAGAAATAGATGCTGGCAGCAACAGTGACGTGGATGTGAAAAATCACTAAAAATAGTAGGAATGGAATTAAATAGTGAATAAATTATGTAAATGAACCTTGATGAATCCATTTTCATATGGAAGAAACGAAACGGTCATATGAGTTGTATGTTAAAAGATATTTGGGTTTTCGTGAAACAGGGCCAGAACGGTTTCTGGATTCCCTGTTCCGACTTTGAAAATTCATTATAAATTAACCAGAGATAATTATGAGTCATACCATATATGTATAAATTCCTATTTGAGTCTAGTTTCTATAGAAACAAACAGAATCAGTATTGAATCCCTGCACAGGGAGTTATTCGAGTTGTAACGCACAAAGGTCAGTGTAGTCGACCCCCGTAACATGGGAGACTTTAACTAATAAACTGTACTAATTGGCTTGACCAAAAATTCTAGAAAAAAATCTGTAGATGGACATGTGAGTCTAGTTTCAGGGAAAAATTACGAAACTGATTTTCGAGTTGTAAAACTCAAGTTATGATTTTTGAAGCGACTAGTACACAGATTGGAAGCTTGTCTGGGAAATTCTCAATAAGTGGTTTGAAGTCTGTTAACACCTCGTGTTGGACTCCGGCGACGGTCTCGGGTTCGGGGTGTTACATGATATGAGTCGCAATGCCAAGCCTTCGAAGTCATGATACCCATGAAGGTGTTGAAGTGAAGAATTTGAGGCCAACTCCAGTAATGTCGCGACACCGAGAAGTGAGTGTCGTGGCACCAAGACCCCTTAAACCCCCAAATTCGCCACTATTTTAGGTAGCACAACACCAAAGCCTGGGTGTCACGATACTACTGCCTTAAGTTGAAAAATTAGCTACTGGGGTAGTCTTTTGCCAAACACATCACCCAATCAAAACACAGCTTGTGAGGGCATTCTAGTTAACAATTTTCTATTGTAATCAAAGGTTTAAAAGCCAATTTTGGCTAAGAACTGAAGAGGCTATGAACTTTACTTTCTTTTCATCTTTTTAGCTTTCTAATTAGCTTTTTCTTCCTTTTCCAAGGTTTAGTTTCAAGCTTTTTTTGGTTTTAGTGTTAGTTGGTTAGTTTTTATTGTAGTTTGGTCTTATTTGCATTTTGCTACTCAAACTCTTTGGTATTTTCAGTTTAATCCATAACCTTTAGTATAGCTCAACTCCATTTTCGTTTCTTACATAAAAATATGAACTTTAGTGTTATTTTTCACCTCCATTATTGCCACCTTTAACTTCTTCAAGCAACTATCAAAAAAACACTAAGATCTCTTTAACTTATTTTTTGTGATTATTTTAATGTATGCCCTGAATGTGTTTAAGGTTGTTTCTTGTATGGAAATGATGTTGAGTAGCTAAATTTATCGCGGTTGGTTGATGAAAACGTTATTTGGTTAGTTTTTGGTACAAAGACTAAATTGTAAAAACTGAACTAAATTGAATAAACTTCAAAACTTAGAATTGATGCCTGTAGGGGAAAACATAGATAGGTGAGATGGAGAGGAGATCTTATTTAATACCAATTTGGTTGTCCTGATTTAGTTTGGTGATGTAACACCTTTAACCCGACCTAGACGTCCAGTCCAAATTTAGAGAGTTACATCATCGATACTCAATTACCACACAAATAACATAATAATACTAAACCATGCTTCACAGAATATTCATCACAAAGATTAGTTAAGTGTATAATCTTCCAAAGTCATACTATATAGTTTATCGAAACTCCTAACATTAAACTTAAAAGAAAGGTAAATGCTTGACCGAGCTCCCATAGCGCCGACCTGTTCAAGAATGAGAACCACCTAAAATACAATCAATAGAAAAAAGAGTTGTGAACTCAGTGCGTAAAAGAAGTTTGTTCAACTAATGCTCACTTATAAAGTAATTCCAAATATTTGGTTAGATACAAAAGTAATTTCAATTCAGATTTAGAACAGATTAGTTACATATATATTGTAATACCCCTCACCTGTATTCGATGCCGGAATAGGGTTACGAGGTATTACTGGACTTACATTGCAACAATCATACATCTCCCAGTCTTAAATTTTTAACCAAATTAAAATCCATTTGCATTCAATCATATAGTCCCCAATATGAGCCTACGGGGCTTAAAAAAGCATTAAAAATGGTTTGGGACTAAACCAAGAACATAGGAAATTTTTACAAAACTTAGAAAATTTTTACCATGTATAAGGGTCACACGCCCGTGTGGTTCGGGACACGCCCCTGTGGTCAAGCCATGTGCTCACACACTTTTGTGTCCCTAACCCATGTTGTAACACCTCTAACCCATAGCCGTTACAGGAATAGGTTAAGAGGCATTACCGGACACGTAACACAGATTAGAACAATTGAATATCAAATATCATCTCATTCATTAAACATGGATCATTCGTACCTAATATGAACTTAAAACGAGTATACAAAGTATAAATCATGCGTTCATGACCATATTGATAACATATGAAAGTTTTCAGAACTTAGAAAATTTTTCAACTTTTCAAAGGTCACACGCCCGTGTGAACAGCCCGTGTGTCTCACACAGCATTAGACACGCCCGTGTGTCTAATGTCTAGGCCGTGGCAAAATAGGGCATACATACTGACTTGTCCACACGGCCACAAGACACGCTCGTGTGCCAAGCCGTGTGAAAATTAGGGAGGCCACTAACTTGGCCACACAGCTGACCACACGCCTGTGTGCCAACCCGTGTGCCACACACGGTCAGTAGACACGCTCGTGTGTCTAGGCCATGTCAAAACTAGAGGGTATACTGACTTTAATTCGTAGGGTACTGCAAGGGACACACGGCCATGTAACGTGACTGTGTGTCACACACGGCTGAGACACACGTCTGTGTCTCTGCCCGTGTAGACAAAAATAGCCAATTTGCCACCCCAATTTGGGTCAACCTACAAGCAAAGAAACAAGCATATTTGTATACCAATTTCAGAAAATCTCAATACCAAAACATACCTTATTCATAACTTAACTTAATCAACAAATTCTAATCTCAAATCACCATTCAATTCTTACCAAAACTTAAACTAAAATCATACCTAAACATATGATCAATACATCATCCTATTTCATGCTCAAAACTTAACAAAACTTCTCAACACTTACCACTTCTTTTGGCCAACCAAAACATACCATAATTGCATATTAGCATCACATATCATATACCATTATCAAACTATAAGTTCAAACACAAACTAGCCATATCACATGGCTAAATATATATACATCACAAAACATAATCCCACAACTTCTAGCCTATACATGCCATACTTTAATATACATTTTCTAAGTACCAAAATGAGGTTTGATAGTGTGGTGATGATCCTCGACGATCCTTGAGCTCATAGTAGCTTTGATATCTATAAAACAATGCAAACACACACAAAGTAAGCTTTCAAAAGCTTAGTAAGCCATATACAAATAAACATATCCTTCAAAGCAAATAAGTATCATCAAATCATTTATACTTTATAGACAAATGCTAATACAAATCTCATATTCATATACTTACCTTTCATTCTCAAATAGGCTATACAAAGCAAACAACCTGAATTGAATATAATTTCTCAAGTCATTCATTTTCTCGGAATGCCCGTTGGAACCATTCGGAAACATAAGGATACGTGGATAGATCAAAAAGCATATATACAATGCCAAAATCTCAGACGTGGTCTTACATGTAATCAAACATCGATGCCACTGTCCCAGATAAGGTCTTACACGAAATCAGATATGATGCCGATGTCCCAAACATGGTCTTACACGCAAAACAGAAATCGATGCCAACGTCATAGACATGGTCTTACATGTAGAATAGATAACAGAAATCCTATGTCATGACATATGTATCCTAACTATTCCTAAGGTTCGTATGGGGCTTTTCGGACGTCGTAACTTTGCCGATAATTTCTCGGATAGCATATAGTTAGCTCAGACATTCATTCATCAAAATTCAATATCAAATGAATAATAATAATTCAATTCAAACAAGCTTAATTGTATATCGACTTACCTCAAAAGGATTTAAACAACGGAATCTATTATTCAACGACTTTCGACTTTCCCCGATCTAATTCCTTATTCTTTAATTCTTGATCTATATAAATTCAAATTTAACCATTTTATTCACCAAATCATTCAAAACAATCCATAGACACATATTTAGGGCATTTTGCAAACTAGCTCTCACATTTTCACATTTCAACACTTTAGTCCCTAATTCACAAAATCACAAAATACATATAATTTGTGTAACACCCCGAACCCGAGACCATTGCCGGTGTCGGACACGAGGGGTTAACAAGCCAAGTTCACATGGTTTGCCCACCAATTTGACATTTCCAGTCAGGCTGGAAGACTGCATCACCGTCGCCTTAAAAATCATATCTCGAGTTTCAAAACTCGGAAACTGGTTTCGTAAATTTTCCCTGAATTTAGACTCATATATCCATCCATGGATTTATTTCTAGAATTTTGGATGGGCCAATTGGTACAGTTTATTA
Source organism: Gossypium arboreum (assembly GCF_025698485.1). NCBI lineage: Eukaryota > Viridiplantae > Streptophyta > Magnoliopsida > Malvales > Malvaceae > Gossypium > Gossypium arboreum. The sequence goes on from NC_069079.1 coordinate 46,717,751, forward strand.
GTTAAAGTCACCCATGTTACAGGGATCGACTGCTCTGACCTTCGCGCGGTATAACTTGAATATCTCTCTGTACAGGGCTTTAATGCTGGTGTCGTTTGTTTCTAATGAAACTAGACTCAAAATGGAATCTGTACATATAAGGTATGTCGCATAATTCTTTCTGGATAATTTATAGTAAATTTTAAAGTTGCGACAGGGAACTCAGAAACCGTTCTGGCCCTGTCTCACAATAGCATTAATATCTCTTAACATGTAACTCCTATGACCATTTCGTTTCTTCCATATGAAAATAGACTCATCAAGGTTAATTTACATAGCTTATTCACTATTTAATTCCATTTCTACGAATTTTGGTGATTTTTCACATTCACGTCACTGCAGCTGGCAGCATCTGTTTTAAGGTAGGTCTTACCTATTTGGTAGTCTCCATGAACCAACTAGTCTTTGCCATACATAGGTTCATATATGATCATTTTAACCATGCCAATGGCTGATCATATGACCAACATTCCCATTTCAAGCCATAGCCACATCATGACACCAAATATATACATACAAACCACAATTATTCTAAGTTCATGTTCCTTTTCGAGCCATTTTCGCATGGCCGTACATACTTACATCACCACATATTTAACAAACAAGGGGTAGTCCTATACATGCCATTTCAAGTTCAACCAAGAATTTATACCAAAATGGGGGGCTTGATAGTGTGGATGACTTCGACTTCAACGATCCCGAATCCGATTGCTATCGGCGAAATCTAGAAAACCGAGAGCCAAAGCAATGAGTAAGCATTTTTATGCTTAGTAAGTCTCAAGGAATATAATCAACTCTAATTACAGCAATACATTCACATAGTTAAATGCATCATTTCATTAATGCGCATTCACATAATCATACTTACTTTACCATCCCAACTCTTATGTTCATACACAAATAACGGCTTCATTAAGGCCGATAACTCGCTCCATCATAGGAGCGGATATTCATACGCTCTTACTCCTAGCGCCAAAAAGCACACCGCACTTACCTTATCATTGGGAAATTTCACAAGTGCATTAGCTGAAATTTTCCAGCAAGCTCATAATTTTCAAATCACATACCTTCGGAGTTTATCCGGATGTCGGTACTCGTTCAATCGCCTTCGGACATAGCCCGTTATGGTAACCCGCACCAAGGCCAACGGGACTTTACCCGGATATCACGATTTGCACAAATGCCTTGGTCTTAGCCCGGATTTAACAACTTGCACGAATGCCTTGGTCTTAGCCCGATATAGCTACTAGCACAATTGCCTTGGTCTTAACCCGGATATAAATTTCAGCATAATTGTCTTCGGGCTTAGCCCGATATCATTCAATTTCTCATGCACACATACATCAATAATCATTGGACATACATATTTCATTTTCGTTACCAAGGCTCAAACACAATTATAATCATTAGCATATTCGCCTTCGGGACTTAGCCCGGTGGAATTCAAATACTCATACACACATGATCAATAATCATACACATCCATGTTTCATCTTACATAATTCAAGTAAGATCACTTCTTGAGGACTTACCTCGGATGTTGTCGAACGGCTTTTTCGCTATTCGATCACCTTTTCCTTCCCTTGTCCAATTGTGGCCCTCTTAGCTCTTGAGCTAATTCAAACAAATTCAATTTATTAAAACCTCATTGTGCTTGCTTATGGCGAATATGACAAGGATTTTAAATGGTCATATGGCCACTCTTTAGCTTGAATACACAATGGTCATGCACATTTTATACTACATCAAGCAATTCAATACAATTTATTTGAGCATCAAGGAAATGCTAAGGCCTTCAATAGGCTACCCAAGGCGAATATTCATGTACATGTTGAGGCCAATTATGCACTTAATACCTCACAAAAACAGCATGCATTTTACTAGTTAATGCTTTGCATATTGTGGCTCAAAACTTATAATATAGCATCAAGCACTTATATGTGTGCTAGGCGAATTGTGCTTGAAATTTCACAATTATTCTTCAACATCTTCTTCTTTAAACCAACTTATTCATCACTTACTTCATAGCCAAAACATCATGTGCAAACATATATATACAATATGAGCATGGCGAATTTTCAAGGTGTCCATAGCCATCCAAAATACAAATTTTAACTAACATGCAAGAAGCATGAACCATGCTCATGAATGGTCGAATATGACAATCATGCTCCTTTTCAACTTCAATCATGATAAATCAAAAGAAGGCTCAAATCTTGCTCAAGAGTAGACAATCCATCATTGCATGCATCATCATCAAGCTTCACACTTAGCATGCAATGGCTTTATCACCATAACAACTTTGGCCAAATACCATTTCCATGGCTTAACAAAGATTTGAGCCATGGCTAACATGCACATCAAGTTAGCAACCAAAACATGCATGAAACTCCTAACACAACCTCATACATACCTTAATCTTGATGCAAACTTGGCCAAATCTCCTTCTAGATCTCTTCCAAACCAAGCATGAAGCAAAAATCCTCCTTCTTCCTTAGTTTTGGCTCAAAGAAAGGATGAACAAAATTTTTTCTTTCCTTCTCTACAACTCACGGCAATGGGGGATTACCACACTCACACACATTTTTTTTCATTTTTTATCACCCATACACCTTTGTTTATTATTTCACCCTAATGCACCAACAAAACATGTTTCATGACATGTTTAGCCCATCCTCCCTTGTCATGGCCGCCACCACCTATAAAGGGGAATTTGACATGCAAGTCCATTATTTTGCATGCATGCTTTAATTAGTCATCACACATTTCCTATCATACTTTCAAAGTTCATTACTAAGTCCTTTCTTGTGGAATTCACCCTTATAACACTAAATCAATCATCATAAAATGTCATACATGAGCACACACATATTATAGGCATCAAAATAAATTTTTAATTATTTTTATGCCTCGGTTTTGTGGTCCCGAGACCACCTTCCGACTAGGGTCAATTTTGGGCTGTCACAACTCTCCCCACTTAAGAAATTTTCGTCCCAAAAATCTTACCGATAAATAGGTTTGGATATCGCTCTTTCATAGAGTTCTCGGTCTCCCAAGTAGCTTATTCTATCCGTGCTTGAGCCATAACACTTTTACTAGCGAAACCCGCTTGTTTCACAACTCTTTCACTTCTCGTGATAGGATACGAATCGGTTCTTCCTCATAACTCATATTAGCTTGAATTTCAATTTCTGATGGACTAATCACGTGCGATGGATCGGATCTATAGCGTCGAAGCATCGAAACGTGAAAGACATCGTGAACCTTTTCGAGTTCGGGGCAAAGTCAAACGATATGCCACCGGATCGACTCGCTCGGATATCTCATATGGCCCAACAAACCTCGGGCTCAACTTGCCCTTACGGTAATCGAGTATCTTTTTCCAAGCGATACCTTGAGGAACACTTTATCACCCACGATACTCGATATTCTTACGCTTCAGATCCGCGTGCACGACTTCGACGATCGGAGGTTATCTTCGACTTTCACGGATTACTTTCACTTCTGTTCAGCATCCCTAATCAAATCCACCGAAAATCTTGCTTTCACCGAGCTCGGTCCAAAACAATGGTGTACGGCATTTACGACCGTACAAGGCCTCGTAGGTGCCATTTTAATACTTGATTGAAAGTTTGTTGTTGTGCGAATTCAATCAACGGCAAATACCGTTCCCATGAACCACTAAACTCGAGGACGCAACATCTTAACATATCCTCAAGTATCCGAATTATCCGCCGGATTGACCATCGGTTTGAGGTGAAAGGCGGTCTGAAATGCAACTTGGTACCCAAAGCTTCTTGCAACTTTTTCCAAAATCGCGAGGTAAATCTCGGATCTCTATCCGACACGATGGAAATAGGCACCCCATGTAATCTCACAACGAGAAACGTACAATTCCGCTAATTTGTCCATTGAAAAATCCGTGACGTCGACGGGACAAAGTGGGCCGACTTAGTCAATCGATCTACCACGACCCAAACCGCATCCTTCTTACTTGCGACAATGGCGGTCCGGATACAAAGTCCATTGTGACTCGATCCCATTTCCACTCGGGTATTGTGATTGGTGAAGTAATCTCAAGGCACTGATGTTCCGCTTTCACTTGTTGACATATTAAACATCTTGAAACAAAGTTGAGATGTCTCGCTTCATACCATGCCACCAAAACCGACGTTTCAAATCATTGTACATCTTCGTACTCCCGGTGGATTGCCATTCGGCTACAATGGGCTTCATTCGAATTATCGAAATGAGTTCAATTCTTTGGGACACCGACGACTTTTGAACCTCAAACAATCGTCATCGTCGATTTGAAACTCCGAGTCCTTGTTCGAACACACGTAGTCCGCTTTGCAACCAACTCGTCGTCGACTTTCGAGCTTCTCGAATTTGGTGTGTCAATAATGGTTTGGCTTTCAATTCACCACTAACACACCGTCGGATCGGACGGACAAGTGCACATTCATCGCTCGTAAAGTGAATAACGATTTACGACTCAAGGCATCCGCAACCATATTCGCCTTTCCCGGTGATAGTCAATGATCACTCATAATCCTTTAACAACTCGAGCCAACGTCTTTGTCGCAGATTTAAGTCTCTTTGGGTCATCAAATATTTGAGACTTTTGTGATCCGAGTATACATGGCACCTTTCACCAAATAAGTAATGTCGCCAAATCTTTAAGGCGAATACGATGGCGGCCACTCGAGATCATGAGTCGGATAATTTTTCTCATGTGGCTTTAATTGCCTCGACGCATAGGCCACAACTCGACCTTCTTGCATTAATACGCAACCTAACCCAAGTAGAGAGGCATCGCTATAGATGACAAACTCCTTGCCGGACTCGGGTTGCACTAGAATTGGGGCTTCACCAAATAAGTTTTCAGTTGATCGAAACCTTTTGGCATTTCTCATCCATTCGAACTTAACGTCCTTTTGGAGTAAGCGTCATCGGCGTGGCTATCGTTGAGAAGCCTTTACAAATCGTCGGTAATAACCGCAAGCCCCAAAAAGTCTCGAACCTCGAATATTTCTGAGGCTTCCAATTAAGTATGGCTGAAATTTTATTCTGTCGACTCGAATACCCGATCGCAGATACCACATGACCCAAGAAGCTAACCTCTCTTAACCGTAACTCACACTTGCTGAACTTAGCATATAATTGCTTGTCCCGTAAAATTTGCAAGACTAACCGTAGGTGTTCAAGATGTTCGGTCTCATTTCTTGAATAGACCAAGATGTCATCAATGAACACGACTACTTAATCGATCCAAATATGGTCTAAAGATCCGATTCATTAAATCCATAAATACCGCAGGGCATTAGTGAGCCCAAACGGCATCACTAGGAACTCATAGTGACCATATCTCGCTCAAGGCGGTCTTGGGCACGTCCAATCTCGGATTCGCAATTGATAGTAGCCCGATCTCAAATCTATTTTCGAGAACACCGAGGCTCCCTTCAGTTGATCGAACAAGTCGTCAATACGTGGCAACGGATATTTGTTCTTTATCGTCGCTTTATTAAGCTGACGATAGTCGATGCACAGCCGCATGGTTCCATCCTTCTTTTTCACGAACAACACTGGCGCACCCTAAGGCGAAAAACTCGGGCGAGCAAAACCTCTATCCACCAATTCTTGCAACTGAGCTTCTAACTCCTTTAATTCCGTTGGTGCCATACGATACGGAGCTATCGAATTGAGTGGTACCAGTACCAATTCGATGCCAAATTCTATTTCCGAACAGTGGTAAACCCGCAATTCTTCGTGGAAAACATCCGGTATTCACAAACCACGGCACAGATTCGGGTTTCTTTTCGATTCCTTGTCATCGAGCACGACGCCGTGTACGCCGCGCACTCTTTTCTTACATATTTTCGGGCCAACATTGCGATATTACGGTGGCAACCCCTTTAAGTCCGTAGACTTAACCCGAATTATCTCGTTATTCGCGCACCTCAAATCGATAGTCTTGCTTTTGCAATTTACGACCGCATCGTGCATGGTCAACCCATCCAAACCAAGAATAACGTCGAATTCATCGAACGGCAAAAGCATCAAGTCCGCCGGGAAACAAGAACCTCGGAACACTAGGAGACTTTTCTTGCACACTTTGTTGACAAGCACGTAATGACCCAAGGGTTTGACACCGAATTACAAACTCGATGAGACTCAATAGGCAAAGTCTTCTTTGGATGCTAAGGTTTCACATATATAAGATTGAGTAGAACCGGGGTCAATCAACGCAATCACTTTAGTATTGAAAAGGGTGAAAGCACCGTAATGACATCCGGAGAGGCGGATCCTCGCGTCGCGTATGGCATAAGTCCTCGCAGGAGCACGAGCCTCGGATCGATGGTAGCATCTCTAGATCCTCTCGACCGCCACCGACATTGCCCATATTTCTAGGTGGCCTACCTCGAGCGATGGTAGCACCCGAGTTTCCACTCGACTCACATTCTGCTCAAGCTTCCTCGGGCAATCCTTCCTAAAGTGGTCGGCCGATCCACACTTATAGCGGAGTGATCACGAAACCAACAGCTCCCGAATGCCATTTGCCACAATGTTGACACTCCGCCCTCTCTCGGCGATCATTTCCACCATCGGCGATCGAAGTGACTCGTGTGGTCACAGGGGTCGATCGCGTCCTCGTCTAAAAAGCCCAAAGCGCCTCTAGACCGGTTCACATCATCTCGAAATCTCTTGATTGCTGTTGAAGAGACTTTCCGAGGACCTCTTCGAATTCTCCGGTTCCCACATCGCTTTTTGTTTCTCCTTTCTAAGCTCTTCGACTTTACAAGCTTGCTCAACAAGTACTACGATCTCTCGTATTTCGAGAATGCCAACGAACATCCTTATATCATCATTCAGCCCATCCTCGAAGCATTTACACATAATAGCTTCGGACGAAATGCATTCTCGCGTGTATCATTAAGCCTCACAAATTTTCGTTCATAGTCGGTAACCGACATAGAACCTTGCTTAAGATCAAGAAATTCCCAAGTCACTTGCTCTCTAGGTACCACGAAGTCGAGTACTCCACCAATAGTAGGTGGAATCACGTAGCAAGGAGATGGTACACTTTAAGCATTCATCGGTGTACAAGATAGCTCATCGAGCACCGGATAGTGTTGTCCAACCGAAATTCAGCTCGTTCGGCATCATCATCATCCGTAGCTTTAAATTCAGTGGCCCCATGTTTTCGAATCCTATCGATTGGGGCTTACTTGACCTTATTTGGTTAGTTACTGGAGGTATTGTAGGTCTTGGGTTGCATTTGTCGGGAATGGAGGTCGTGGGACGGTACCGTGTTAGTTCGAATGTATTGATTAAACCATTCGTTCATCACACTATAAAAGGCTTGCCTAGCCTCATCATTCGGATTGCTGGCCATAGGTTGAGAGTCCGCGGCGCTGTCCCTTGTCTTGGAGCAGCGCCACACTCTCCACATCATCGCTATTGCTCGGTTGGGATCGGGACCCATTGCTATAAACAAACTCAAAGTCAAATTGTCGAAATCACCACACTATCGATTCATCATTTAATGGCATGTATAGCTAGACCCCAAACACCTCACGGTAGTCCTAGAATCGACTAAACCGTGGCTCGATACCATAAAATTGTAACACCCGAACCCGAGACCATTGCGGTGTGGGACACGAGGGTTAACAAGCCAAGTTCACATGGTTTGCCCACCAATTTGACATTTCCAGTCAGGCTGGAAGACTGCATCACCGTCGCCTTAAAATCATATCTCGAGTTTCAAAACTCGGAAACTGGTTTCGTAAATTTTCCTGAATTTAGACTCATATATCCATCCATGGATTTATTTCTAGAATTTTGGATGGGCCAATTGGTACAGTTTATTAGTTAAAGTCACCCATGTTACAGGGATCGACTGCTCTGACCTTCGCGCGGTATAACTTGAATATCTCTCTGTACAGGGCTTTAATGCTTGGTGTCGTTTGTTTCTAATGAAACTAGACTCAAAATGGAATCTGTACATATAAGGTATGTCGCATAATTCTTTCTGGATAATTTATAGTAAATTTTAAAGTTGCGACAGGGAACTCAGAAACCGTTCTGGCCCTGTCTCACAATAGCATTAATATCTCTTAACATGTAACTCCTATGACCATTTCGTTTCTTCCATATGAAAATAGACTCATCAAGGTTAATTTACATAGCTTATTCACTATTTAATTCCATTTCTACGAATTTTGGTGATTTTTCACATTCACGTCACTGCAGCTGGCAGCATCTGTTTTAAGGTAGGTCTTACCTATTTGGTAGTCTCCATGAACCAACTAGTCTTTGCCATACATAGGTTCATATATGATCATTTTAACCATGCCAATGGCTGATCATATGACCAACATTCCCATTTCCAAGCCATAGCCACATCATGACACCAAATATATACATACAAACCACAATTATTCTAAGTTCATGTTCCCTTTTCGAGCCATTTTCGCATGGCCGTACATACTTACATCACCACATATTTAACAAACAAGGGGTAGTCCTATACATGCCATTTCAAGTTCAACCAAGAATTTATACCAAAATGGGGGGCTTGATAGTGTGGATGACTTCGACTTCAACGATCCCGAATCCGATTGCTATCGAGCGAAATCTAGAAAACTGAGAGCCAAAGCGGTGAGTAAGCATTTTATGCTTAGTAAGTCTCAAGGAATATAATCAACTCTAATTACAGCAATACATTCACATAGTTAAATGCATCATTTCATTAATGCGCATTCACATAATCATACTTACTTTACCATCCCAACTCTTATGTTCATACACAAATAACGGCTTCATTAAGGCCGATAACTCGCTCCATCATAGGAGCGGATATTCATACGCTCTTACTCCTAGCGCCAGCAGCACACACCGCACTTACCTTATCATTGGGAAATTTCACAAGTGCATTAGCTGAAATTTTCCAGCAAGCTCATAATTTTCAAATCACATACCTTCGGAGTTTATCCGGATGTCGGTACTCGTTCAATCGCCTTCGGGACATAGCCCGGTTATGGTAACCCGCACCAAGGCCAACGGGACTTTACCCGGATATCACGATTTGCACAAATGCCTTCGGGTCTTAGCCCGGATTTAACAACTTGCACGAATGCCTTGGTCTTAGCCCGGATATAGCTACTAGCACAATTGCCTTGGTCTTAACCGGATATAAATTTCAGCATAATTGTCTTCGGGGCTTAGCCCGGATATCATTCAATTTCTCATGCACACATACATCAATAATCATTGGACATACATATTTCATTTTCGTTACTAAGGCTCAAACACAATTATAATCATTAGCATATTCGCCGGGACTTAGCCGGGTGGAATTCAAATACTCATACACACATGATCAATAATCATACACATCCATGTTTCATCTTACATAATTCAAGTAAGATCACTTCTTGAGGACTTACCTCGGATGTTGTCGAACGGCTTTTTCGGCTATTCGATCACCTTTTCCTTCCCCTTGTCCAATTGTGGCCCTCTTAGCTCTTGAGCTAATTCAAACAAATTCAATTTATTAAAACCTCATTGTGCTTGCTTATGGCGAATATGACAAGGATTTTAAATGGTCATATGGCCACTCTTTAGCTTGAATACACAATGGTCATGCACATTTTATACTACATCAAGCAATTCAATACAATTTATTTGAGCATCAAGGAAATGCTAAGGCCTTCAATAGGCTACCCAAGGCGAATATTCATGTACATGTTGAGGCCAATTATGCACTTAATACCTCACAAAAACAGCATGCATTTTACTAGTTAATGCTTTGCATATTGTGGCTCAAAACTTATAATATAGCATCAAGCACTTATATGTGTGCTAGGCGAATTGTGCTTGAAATTTCACAATTATTCTTCAACATCTTCTTCTTTAAACCAACTTATTCATCACTTACTTCATAGCCAAAACATCATGTGCAAACATATATATACAATATGAGCATGGCGAATTTTCAAGGTGTCCATAGCCATCCAAAAATACAAATTTTAACTAACATGCAAGAAGCATGAACCATGCTCATGAATGGCCGAATATGACAATCATGCTCCTTTTCAACTTCAATCATGATAAATCAAAAAGAAGGCTCAAATCTTGCTCAAGAGTAGACAATCCATCATTGCATGCATCATCATCAAGCTTCACACTTAGCATGCAATGGCTTTATCACCATAACAACTTTGGCCAAATACCATTTCCATGGCTTAACAAAGATTTGAGCCATGGCTAACATGCACATCAAGTTAGCAACCAAAACATGCATGAAACTCCTAACACAACCTCATACATACCTTAATCTTGATGCAAACTTGGCCAAATCTCCTTCTAGATCTCTTCCAAACCAAGCATGAAGCAAAAATCCTCCTTCTTCCTTAGTTTTGGCTCAAAGAAAGGATGAACAAAATTTTTTCTTTCCTTCTCTACAACTCACGGCAATGGGGGATTACCACACTCACACACATTTTTTTTCATTTTTTATCACCCATACACCTTTGTTTATTATTTCACCCTAATGCACCAACAAAACATGTTTCATGACATGTTTAGCCCATCCTCCTTGTCATGGCGGCCACCACCTATAAAGGGGGAATTTGACATGCAAGTCCATTATTTTGCATGCATGCTTTAATTAGTCATCACACATTTCCTATCATACTTTCAAAGTTCATTACTAAGTCCTTTCTTGTGGAATTCACCCTTATAACACTAAATCAATCATCATAAAATGTCATACATGAGCACACACATATTATAGGCATCAAAATAAATTTTTAATTATTTTTATGCCTCGGTTTTGTGGTCCCGAGACCACCTTCCGACTAGGGTCAATTTTGGGCTGTCACAATTTGCTTGTACACAAGCTTAGCTGAATTTTCATAGCTCCCATACAAGTCCATACATTTCATTTATTTCACATTTTAGTCCCTTAATATACAAATTTCATAATTTAGCACAAATTACTCAATTTCATCAAAAATTCAAAAACAACATATGTTAACCCATCACATATCTTTTATTTATCAACAACTAACTTCAAAAAACTCATAATTTCATCAATGGAACATTTTAAAATCATCAAAAAAAATAAGAAATTGAGGTATGGGCTTGATAGTATACTAAGCAACGATTATAAAAACGTAGAAATTATCAAAAATCGATCAAAACACACACCTTAATCAAAGAAAATCAATGGACGAATCGTAATGTTCTTTCTCTTTTATTTTTCCTTGTATTTTTCGGTAAAATGGATGGACATAAAGCTAATTTCATGTTTTATTTTATTTAATATATGATTAATATTCTAATGACCAAAATACCCCTTTAATAAACCATTTTAAATTCACATATAATAAGGTCATTTATGTCCATTATCAATGTGAATGGCATAATATCCACATAAGGACCTCTCATTAACAAAGACAAATCAAATAGACACTTTTAACAAAGAGCATGCAACTTTTACATTTTACACGATTAGGTCCTTTTATCAAATTAAGCACACAAACGATTAAATTTTCATACGAAACATTCACAGACATAAATTCATATAATTTAACCACATAAAATAATATTAAAACATTTTTCTGACTCGAATATGTGGTCCTAAAACCACTATTCCGACTAGGGTCTAAACCAAACTATTACACATGTAACTCTCTGACTTGCAGGGCATGAACAAATTGAAGTCAAACGCCAATGTGCTAGGCCATGTGGTTAATTTAATTTTCGTAAAATTGGTGCAGACTTCACACGGTCAAGACACACACCCGTACTTGAGGCCATGTCCTTCACACGGCTGAGACACACGCTGTAACATCCCGATTTAGGGTCTAGTCAAAATAGTGGTTTCAAGACCATAAATATGAAGTAGAAATAATTTTTTTATGATTATTTGATGGTCCATGATATGAATGCATGTTTGTGTGAAAATTTCATGAAGAAATTTTATGCCTAAAGTATCCAATTTGAAGTTAGGGACTAAATTGAATAAGTTGTAAAACTGGTGTTCTAGAAGCTTTGAGCATGAAATTGCATTGGATCATTAATTAGAGGTCCTTAAATAGAAATTTTCCCAATTTTTATCTTTATGGATAAAAATGGACATGTATGGACAAAATTTGAAAGTTTAGTAAAAAGGGATTTTGGTCATTTTGTAAATAAATGAATTAAAAAGGAAAATAAAGCCAAAATATACTTATTTTCTCCATGCTTGTGCCGAATTTGAAGAGTCACCATAGCTAGGGTTTCTTCAACTTTCAAGCTTGGAAATCAAGAAAAACGTGATTCGGGTCTTAATCGAGGGAAAAACAAAGTTTACGAGGATTAGGCTCATTTCTATCATTTTGTACCAAGGTAAGTTCATTTGCAAATAATGCAACATGTACCATACTTTAAATGCCTTAATATTGCATGTATGGTAAGTGTATACATATTTAATATGATGTTGTATCATGTGTTTATTGCCTAAATTTTATCATGAATTATGCTTTGATTATTCCATGAATAAGTGATTGGTACTATGGGTATTGAAATCGACATTATGAGAAAGCTCGACAGAAATGTGGTATCAAAGAATCTTGTTTGAACCCTAGGAATAGTCTAGGATACAAATGACATGTCACTAGGAACTATGAAATTTAAACTCATTGAGTTGTGGTCTGAGTTCATGATATATGTGACATCCTGTAACGCCCCAAATTTTGGGCCTAGAAGTTTTGGGTTTTGAGCTTAGGGACAGTGATGAGGCGGTAGATATGTGTTTAGTTGTACGTTTAAGTGTCAAAATGGACTGATAGTAAACCTTGAGGATCTGGGTTCGAACCTTTATGTGGGCATTTTGGTGAGGCAATTTATTTTGTTTTGTCTTAGGCTAATATTTTAGTTAAGTATTGTTATTTTTATTATCATTTTTTACTATTTTCTTTTCTTTTCTTTTCCCCCTTGGACGTTTTTTCCTCTCCCTATTTTTTGCTCTTTTTTCTTCTCTTTTCATTTTGATAAAATTATATAAAGTTCAACTTTGGTTTTCGGCATCGAGAATTTCTGCTCATCTATTGTTTCCTTCGTAGTCGAAACAGGTGTGGGATTCAAACTTTGACTAGTTTTTTATTGTTTTGTAAGTATTATTTCGCCTTTTCGAGAGAGTGCTTTAATTCCTTAATTTTAGAGTTTTAATGGCTGAAAGGGAGTGTGATACCCCGTTTTATTGATATGTCTTTGATATTACTTAAGTTGGGGTCAGTTTGGTGGCTAAAGCGGTGGTTCTGGGGCTATTTTGGGAGGTTTTGTGTCCTCCTAGACGGCCACACAGGCGTGTGCAGTGGCACACGACCTTGTGGATTTGGGAATTAGGGTTTTCGGGCTAAATTGGATACCGCACACCATGTGGCTGATTTGGGGATTTTGTCAGATTTCACACGGCTGTGTCCTTTGGGCACATGGGCGTATGGTTTAGGGGATTAGGGTTTTTGAGACTTGGTGTCATACGGCCTAGCTACACGGCCGTGTGACTAATTTGGGGACTAGGGATCCCACACGGGCGCAATTTTTGAAACACACGGCCATGTCTGGTAGGTACACGGGTGTGTGAGACCCTCACACAGCCATGTCTACTCTGCACTTGACTTTATTGAAACTGGACAGCGAGTTACATGGTCTATTCACACGGTTGTACCCCTACTTCACACGGGCATATGCCTTTGTCACACGGCCGTGTGCTACCTTTCACACAGGCATTTAGACCCCACACAGCCTGGATTGCTGCACACGGTTGGAGCACACTGGCGCGTGGCCCTATCTCGCCAGATATTGTTTTTAGGTCAAGGTTACTTGTAAATGTGCTTTGTATGACCTAACCCTTGGTTAAGCTTTAGTGAGGGTATTTGCGACTCTGATCTGAGTTTGGATGATGTGTTATTTGTGATTGGGTATGTGACATGTTTTATTCTGAACCCGGTTAACTAGGTAAGTGTGTGTGCAACTGGTTCTGTCTGTTTGATTGGATGTGAATGTCTGCTTCTGTTTAATTAACTGAGAGTAGTATTCTAGTGGTGTACATCTGACTGCATACATACACACATTTGCATATAAAGTTTTGGGTGGGATTTTGAAGAGAAGGGAGATTTACGATTTGGCAGTTTAATTACATACTAGAGTCACAATACCTTGAAGGTCGTGGTCATTACTGATAACTGTATAGCGAATTACCACCTTGCACTGTACCATATGTACGTTAGCTACGCTACGTACCACTATCTGATCTGGCAGTTTATAATACACTTCTGTACCGTGGTTTACCGCATTGCACAGTATAGCTTATTCGCTAGCCTTGCTGCATAATATATCTGATCTGGCAGTTTATACTACATGTTTGTACCACGGTCTTCCGTATGGCACTGTACAACTTACTAATAGCTCTTAATACCCAGAGGGTTGTGGGCAGTCCCAATTCCCTGAGGGTCGAAGACAATGCTGATGTCCATCATTTTTAGACAACCCGAGATGACATCGTATAGAGTGTAAGGTTGGATGGATGGGTTGATTATATCCTTACATGGAGTGATTGGTTGGATGAGCTCAATAGCTCTATTGAGGTTTGATGGGGGATGGAGAGGTGTGTTGGCTGGATGGGTGGGTGCATTTTGTAACTCATTTGCATTCATATACATTTGATTGAATCTGATTGACTGGATGTGTTTCTATGATCGAATTGATTATACTATGGTCTAATATGTCTGATTGTCTGTTTGCGAACGACTGATTGACTGAAAGGCACTTGTGCCTAAGAGGATTCTGTAGATATGACTGCTACTTTCTGACTGGATAATTACTGAGAGGGGCTAAGGCCCCAACTATAAACTGATACTAACTCTGAAAAGGGGCTCAGGCCTAGTTTGTAACTGCTGGGATTTACCGTTATTGTGCCTGACAGAGCCGTATAACTGTAAAGTTACATATGGTCTGTATTTGTTATAATCACTATGTAAGTATGTTCCGCTGTTGAACTATTTTCATGTTTACTGTATCTATTTTTGTTTCGGTAGTTAGTTAGTATGATCTCAAATTGAGCTCGTGAAGCTCACCCCCTCTTTTGTTTCCCTTTCAGGTACGTTTCAGACTTTGGATACTGGACTCAGTACGAGGAGATCGACATTTTTGATGAATTGGAATATCAGTTTATGTTTTCTAGTTTTTACATTTGATTTTGAGCTGTATGGTTTTTAAAACTGTGGTACAGATTTTGATTTAAGATTTACTCATTTATATTCCAGTTATAAACATTAGCCATAATTGAAGTTTTATTGTTCGAGTTTTATATGATTAAATGTTTAGATTCGACACGATAACTTGTTTTGTAAAATTTTCTCATGATCACTTCGGTGATCAATGTAGCATCTTGGATTCGGTCTAGACTTCTAGGCCAAGTTTGGGGTGTTACACATCCGAACTCATTGAGTTGTGGTCTAAGTTTGTGATATATATGACACATGTTTTGGCATCCGTGCACTGGTCTCGTATATTCTACCAGCGGCGGGGTAGTTCAGCATGTGTTACGGATACCTGACAACCTGTATGAGCAGACCCATTAGTAGCTCGAAAATGACTAACATGTGATGTGAGGTAGCATTGGCTACATATGAGGCACTTAGGTGCGAGATTCTGATGTATCCGATCGTATTCTGAGTGTTCAACGAGTAGTTCTAAAGGAATTTCAATGAGTAATCTTGATGGTTACATTGGAGATGAGAAAGTAAGTTATTATGTGCAAGTGGACACAGGTATGTACATCGAACTCATGAGAATAACATGGGATGTGATGAACGCATGGTATGAATATATATATAAATGAATATGAAGAATAAGTTTAAAAGATTTGATAAGATACAAAATTAAGTTCATTATATTAAATGTATGACTAATGCTTGTTTAAGTTGCATTTTATTTGCATGTGAACTTACTAAGCTTTAAAGCTTACCCTCATTTCCTTTCCTTTCCTTTTCTTATAATGTCGCCAAGCTAACTCGGGAATCGTGGAATGTCGGAAACTTGATCACACTATCAATTGGATTGGGTATAGTTAGACTTATCATTTTGAGTATGGCATATATAGGGACTTGGTCTTTTTGTTATGTGTCATATTGATTGGCCAAATGTGTTGGCTCATAATGGTAGTATGATCATTTTGTATATAACCATGAGAGATGACTCCTATTGATTGTTGGGTTGTAACCCTAATCATTTATGCATGCATGCAAACGTGTTTATGTACTTATGTGGTTTGGTTGCTTACGGATGATATGTGAGATGAATAGCATATTTACGTAATGGATGAATGAGGACTATTGGATATGACCATAATTATGGTGTAATTGAGTAACTTGAAAGAAGAATTATAAAGATGATTAAGTATGAAATTGGTGTGGAATGTCATTTGGAAGTATAATGGTGTATACTTGTGTAAATAAATATGCCATGTTGCATGCTACAAAGTAGGATTGAGTATGTAAATGTTTAAGGGTGGCAAATAGCTTGGAAAATAGCCTCAAAGTTGTCCACACAGGTAGACACACACACATGTGTCTAGGTCGTGTATGACACACAGTCTGCCCTATGGGCGTGTGATTCGAGCGTGTGTCCCCTGCACCCTAATTATGCAAGTCAGTATGCCCAGTAGTAACCAAACGGGCAGAGACACGGTCGTGTGTCTCAGTCGTGTAAAGGACACGGCCTCAGGACATAGGCGTATGCCCAAGCTGTGTGAAGTCTGTACTTAATTTTTGGAATTTAATTCGACACACGGCCTATGTGCACGGGCGTGTGACTTAGCTGTGTGACTTTATTTGGTTGATGACATCATAGTCAAAGAGTTACACGGGCTGAGGACATGGGTGTGTCCCAAGCCACACAGGCGTGTGCGACCACATGGCCTACCCACACAGGTGTGCGACTCTTCAAAACATGAAAATTTTCTAAGTTATTTCGAAGTTCTGAAAGTTCTCTATTTAGTCCCGAACCGCTTCTGATGTATGTTTTGGGCTTCATAGGCTCTTAAAAGGGACAATTTGCATGTGATTGAAAAGATTTAAATTGTGTTGGAATTTTTATGGCCCGATTTTGTATGAATGTGCATGTTTAAGTTTGGTAATGCCTCGTACCTTGTTCCGGCATCGAATATGGGTAAAAGGTGTTACATTTAGTGGTATCAGAGATATGGTTTAGTTGATTCTCAGACTAACATAGGGTATGTACGAGTCTAGCTATACATGCTATAAGTAAATTGTGATAGTGTGACGACTCTTGACCTTTTAACTTGTGTTTTCATATAGTAATGGATCCCGGTAAAGCTATGGCAGATGATGTTGAAAGTAAAGTGCCTGCTCCCGCTGAAGGAGCAGTGCTGTCTGATAGTAGACCCACAACTGTTAGTAGAGGAGAAGGGGCTCGAAAAGCTTTTCTTCATATGATGGATGCCTGGTATACGGAGTTCGTTCGCATGAACCCGAACGCTCAACCTCCTACACCCCCTCCTAATCCTCAAACCGTACCCTAAGTGCCTCAAGGTATTGATTTTATGAGATTCCATAAAACCCCGGTTGATAAAATTTGAAAGCAATGAGCTGAGGAATTTAGAGCCAATGCCGATGATGACCCTGAGAAAGCGGAATTTTGGCTCCAAAATACTATTCGAATATTCGATAAACTATCTTGCACACCTGAGGAGTGTTTGAAGTGTGCTATATCTTTGCTGAGAGACTCGGTGTACCATTGGTGGAAAACACTAGTATCGGTGGTACCTCAAGAGAGGGTGACGTGGGAATTCTTCCAAGAAGAATTCTGAAAGAAGTACATCAGTGAACGCTTCATCAATAAGGAATTTCTTGACTTGACATAAGGTCGCATGTCAGTTACTGAGTACGAAAGAGAGTTTTTTCAGCTCAGCAAATATGTTCAAGAGTGTGTATCCTCCGAGGTGAAAATGTGTAGAAGGTTTGAAGATGGACTCAATGAGGATATCAAAGTGTTAGTGGGTATCCTCGAATTGAAAGAATTTTTCGTACTCGTTGATCGGGCTTGTAAAGCCAAGAAACTGATCAAGGAAAAGAGAAAGACCGAGGCTGAGGCTAGAGATATAAGAAAGAGACCGATGAGCAAGTCATTTCCTTCTCAGTCTAAGAAAGCCAAAGATATGTATTCTCGTTCTCATGTTTCGGCTGGGCATTCGTATAAAGATCATAAGAAGCAGAATTCAGGTTTTAAATCTCAGGCTACATCCATGGCTAGTGTGGGTAATGCTAGACCTTCTAGACCCGAGTGCCAACAATGTGGTATTTGGTAACTATAGGGTGAGCGATGGATCATGTTTTTGATTTGGTTTTAAGACCACTATATCAAGGACTGTCCTGAGATGGTCGAGAAGGAAAATTTTCAGAGTACAAGATCGGGTAGTACGGCTACAAAAGGGAGACCCTAGAGAAATGTTGGTAATAGGGCTAGTGGAAAAAATTTAACAAGGGATACAGCAGTGAGATCTGAAGCTAGAGCTGCAGCTAGGGCCTATGCCATACGTACGCACGAAGACACATCTTCTCCCGATGTGATCACTGGTACTTTTTCTTTTTATGATGTTACTGTTATTGCTTTGATTGACCCAGGTTCTACTCATTCATATGTGTGCATGAAATTGTTATCTAGCATGAATATGCCTGTTGAGTCTACAAAATTTATGATTAAAGTGTCAAACCCGTTAGGCAAGCATGTTTTAGTTGATAAAGCATGCAAGAAATGTCCCTTGACGATTAGAGGTCATTGTTTTTCGGCTGACTTAATGTTGTTGCCGTTTGATGAATTTGATGTTATTTTGGGTATAGATTGGTTGACACTTCATGATGCTATGGTTAATTGTAGACAAAAATTTATTGAATTGAAATGTGAAAATGGTGAAATTCTTCGGGTTGAATCAGATTAGTCAGATAGGTTTCCAATTGTGATATCTTCAATGTCTGCTCAGAAATGTATGAGAAAAGGGTGTGAGGCTTATTTGGCTTATGTGTTGAATACGAAAGAGTCTGAATTGAAGATTGAATTAGTGCCTGTTGTATGTGAGCACCCAGATGTATTCCCTGAAGAACTACCTAGATTACCTCCCGATTATCTCCCGTTAAGGAAGTTGAGTTTGGTATTAAGTTAGTCCCTGGTACAGCACCTATCTCGATTGCTTCGTATAGGATGGCCTCGACTGAATTAAAAGAACTGAAGTCACAGTTGCATGAATTGACTGACAAGGGATTTGTGAGACCAAACTTTTCACCGTGGGTGCTCCAGTATTATTCTTGAAAAAGAAAGATGTATCTATGAGGTTGTTTATAGATTACCGATAGCTCAATAAGGTAACAATTAAGAACAAGTATCCATTGCCAAGGATTGATGACTTGTTTGACCAACTGAAAGGCGCGACATGGTTTTCTAAAATAGATTTGAGGTTCTGCTACTATCAGTTGCGAGTTAAAGAGCCGGATATGCCTAAAACTACTTTTAGAACGAGGTATAGCCATTATGAATTTCTTGTTATGCCATTTGGGTTGACAAACGCACCTGCTATGTTTATAGATTTAATGAACCGAATATTTCGGCCATATTTGGACAAGTTTGTTTTCATGTTTATTGGTGATATTTTGATATATTCGAAATATGAGACAAAGCATGCTGAGCACTTGAGAACTGTTTTGCAAACTTTGAGAGATAAACAATTTTATGCCAAGTATTGTAAAAACGAGTTTTGGCTTCGAGAAGTTGGATTTTTAGGCCACATTATTTTGGGTGATGGTATTAGAGTTGACCCGAGTAAAGTTTCTGCTATTGTCGAATGGAAACAGCCAAGGAATATATTCGAGGTTAGAAGATTTTTGGGCTTAGCCGATTACTACCGACGGTTTGTGCAATGATTTTCTATGATTGCCACTCCTATGACGAGATTGCTTCAAAAAGATGTTAAGTTCTAGTGGTCGGAGAAGTGTCAGCAAAGCTTTGAGAAATTGAAGATGTTATTGACTGAAACACCGGTTCAAGTACAACCCGAGTTAGGTAAAGAATTTGTGATTTATAGGAATGCTTCCTTAAATGGTTTGGGGTGTGTACTTATGCAAGAGGGTAAAGTCGTAGCTTACGCTTCGGGACAGTTGAAACCTCATGAGAAGAATTATCCAACACATGACCTAGAGTTGGCCGCCATAGTGTTTGCTTTGAAGATTTGGCGACACTATTTATTTGGTGAAAAATGCCATGTCTATATCGATCACAAGAGTCTTAAGTACTTGATGACTCAAAAGGATTTGAATTTATGGAAACGAAGATGGTTGGAACTGTTAAAGGATTATGAACTTATAATTGATTACCATCCGAGTAAGGCGAATGTGGTTGCCGACGCCTTGAGCAGGAAGTCGTTATTTGCCTAGAGGACTATGAATACATGGCTAACTTTGTCCAATGATGGTTCGATTATAGTCGAGTTGAAAGCTAGACCGACTTTTCTTCAACAGATTTGTGATGCTCAGAAAGTTGATAAAGAGTTGCAAGCTAAGAAAATTCAGTGTGAGTCAAGCAGTGAACCGGATTTTCTGAGTAACTCCGATAGTTTTTTGAGATTCCATGGTAGGATTTTTTTTTTGAAAGACACTGAGTTGATTTAGAATATTTTGCATGAGGTACACAACAGTTGTCTGTCAGTTCACCAGGGCAGCACAAAAATGTATAATGACTTGAAGAAAATGTATTGGTGGAATGGTATGAAAAAGGATATTTCAGAGTTTGTATCGAAATGTTTAGTCTATTAACAAGTAAAGGCTGAACACTAAGTACCTTTGGGTTTACTCCAACCTCTCATGGTTCTCGAATGGAAATGAGACCGGATTACTATGGATTTTGTGACAAGTTTACCTTTAACTCCAAGAACAAAAGACGCCGTTTGGGTTGTGGTTGATCAGCTTACGAAGTCAACTTATTTTGTCCTGGTGCGTACTGATTACTCACTCGATAAGTTAGTTGAATTGTACATTGGTGAAATTGTTAGAGTTCATAGAGTACTTATATCGATTGTATCGGATAAAGATCTAAAGTTCACTTCACAATTTTGGAAAAACTTACAAGAAGCTTTGGGTACAAAGCTAAATTTTAGCACTGCTTTTCATTCGCAGACTGACAGTCAGTCTGAGCGAGTAATTCAGATCTTGGAAGACATGCTCCGATTTTGTGTATTGGAATTCCAAGGTAATTGAGAAAAGTACTTACCGTTGGTGGAGTTTGCTTATAATAACAGTTATCAGTCGAGTTTGAAAATGGTGCCTTATGAGGCATTATATGGGCGTAAGTGCCTAACGCCTTTGTATTGGACCGAGCTCAAGAAAAATCAGATTGACAGGGTTGACTTAGTCAAAAAAAACGAAGAGAAAGTGAAGATAATTCGTGATTGTTTGAAAAATGCTTCGGATAGATAGAAGTCCTATACAGATTTAAAAAGGAAAGAGATTGAGTTTCAAGTTGGTGATAAGGTATTTTTGAAAGTATCTCCTTGGAGAAAAGTGTTGAGATCTGGCAGAAAAGGTAAGTTGAGTCCTCGTTTTATAGGGCCGTATGAGATTACCGAGAGAATAGAGCCAGTTGCCTATCGGTTAGCCTTACCATTCGAATTGGAAAAGATTCATGATGTGTTCCATGTCTCTGCCCGTGTGGAGCATTCTATTTCTCAAAATTAAGGCGCAGGGGACACACTGTCAAAACATATGCCCATGGAACAGGCCGTGTGTGAGACACACGCCCGTGTGTCTACTTGTGTGGACAAAATAAAGGCTATTTACCAAGCTATTTGTCACCCTCATTTGCACACACACATTCACAACTTTAATGGTACAGATCATAGCATATTTAGGCAACCAAGACATCTACAATCAAGGCTAAATCATGTCATTTCATTATCAACACTTAACATACTTACAACATCATATTTTACCAAATCCAATCATACCAAACTCACATTCTACAAGTTTCAATATGGCTACCATTAACATGCATTGTATCATATATATCTTCTAGCATACCAATTAACCAAACTCAATAATTTAACTACAAGGTTATTTAGCCATGAATAAGCATATAGCAACCCATTACAAACCACATAAACAAAAGGCATTGGCACATTAACTTATATAAATAGGCTTACAATCATTTTAGCCAAAATAAGCCAATTACATAGCTAAATATCAAATCACCTTAAACAAATATAAGCCAACACATTTGGCCAAATTCATAATGACACATATATCAAAATGACCAAGTCCCTATACATGCCATATATTCAAAATGTTTAAGATCATCGATACCCAAAATGACAGTTTGATAGTGTGATGCGATCTCTGACGATCTCCAATCCAAGCTAGCTTGATAACACTATAAAACATGAAAAGTAAAATGGAGTAAGCTATATAGCTTAGTAAGCTTGTATGAAAGAAATAAGCAAACCTTACCATACATATAACATTCAAGTAATATAATATAGGACAATGTAATTT
The DNA here is from genome assembly GCF_025698485.1 of Gossypium arboreum. NCBI lineage: Eukaryota > Viridiplantae > Streptophyta > Magnoliopsida > Malvales > Malvaceae > Gossypium > Gossypium arboreum. The sequence continues at coordinate 46,740,394 of NC_069079.1, forward strand.
ACCATAATCTCAAAACCATAATTCATTCCACTACAAACTTACCTTGAATTCATCATTTCGCGAATTTTATAATCATAAACTTTATGCACATACCTGTACCATCTCGTAATGGTTTCATACTTATTCTCAACTTTGGCATACCCAATGAACCACTCAGAATAATAATATCGGATACTCAGGAAATCTTACACACAAAGTGCCACTTATGTAGCCATTGCTACCTCGATCTCATAACACATAAATGCTCGCTCTCAAGCCATCAACAGGCCTGCTCACACAAGCTGTCAAGTAACCTCAGTATATACCGGTATACTCAGCCACTGGTAAGACGAACAGGAGCAGCACCCGAATCTCATAACATAATACCCTAGTGACATGTCACTTGAATCCTAATCTATTCCTAAGGTTCAATTAGGATTTCTTGCTTGCCAAAACATCGCCAAACATGTCCGTAGAGTCGTTCATACAATTTATGCAATATTAAAGCATTTATAATACAATTGTAATAAAGCTTATTAACATACGAACTTACCTCGGATGCAAAAACAACAAAAAGGAATCTATTCGCCAATGATTTTGTTTTTCTCCCGATCTAGATTCGAACTTCATTTTTCTTGATCTATAATGTCAAATTTAACTTATTTAATCATCACATTATTCAATATAGTCCAAAAACACATTATGGAAAAATTTAAAATTTTGCCCCTAACATTTAATCATTTTACAATTTAGTCCCTAGGCTCGTACAATCAATTTCTTTCAATTTCTTCACAACCCAAGCTTAGCCGAACCTTACTCTTACTCATAACAGCCCACATTTTTCATTTATTCACATTTTTGCACACATTTTATAACCTTTTACAAAGTCCCTATTTGACGTTTTTACCGAAAATCACTTTACAAATGTTGTTTAACTAACAACTAACATGCATTTTCTACCATCAAATATCAAAATACAAACATATTCAACATGGGTAAAATTTTAGACTTTAACTTTCTCACAAATTAGTCCTTGAAATAGCTAGATCAAGTTACCACGACCTCAAAAATATAGAAATCATTAAAAACAGAACAAGAACGGACTTACAATTGAGCTTGAAAGTTGGCCAAACCTTAGCTATGGTCTCCTTGAAATTTTCGGCTATGGGGGATGAAATTGAAGAAGATGTATACCTTTATTTTAGTTAATTTGGTCTTTATTTACCAAATTACTAAAATACCCTTAATGCATAACTTTAAAATTTCACCTAACCATTTCCATTTTTATCCACCAATTTAAACAACGGTCTAATTACCACATAAGGACTTCCAATTAAAATTTCATAGCAATTAGACACCTTTAATCTTTAGAATTCAAGTTTTGCACCTATTACAATTTAGTCATTCTAGTCAAATTGAGCACTCAATGGATAAAATTTCTTTACGAAATTCTCACACAATTATTCTATCATGTTGTAGACCATAAATAGTAATAAAATAAATATTTTTACTTCAGATTTGTGGTCCAGAAACTACTGTTCTGATTTGACCCATAAACAGGTTGTTACATAAATAAGCAATTTCAGTTCCATATACAATTCAGATCAGATTCAGATGCAATATTTCTACCCCCATTCGCTACACACTGTCTTCGGCCATCCTGACACACCATTAAGGACATTCAATACCCAACCAACCTTGCACACTTTAGAGTACCTGTTTGACACTTTTACAGAGACACAACTTAGCTACCAGATTAGAATGGGACAAAGTGCCAAAATTAGGTTTATACACATTGTGGCTTAGCCACGATTTTAGAACTGATTACTTCTTTTTTCACAATATCCTAACCCATTCAAATGCAGAGCACAAATACCCGTATCATGTATTCAGTCATTCTAATTTATTTTACAAATAGATAAGACATTTCAACATCAGAATAAGTATCATAGTATACATATAACTATGTTATTCACACATCAGTCTTAGAGTATCAAACAATTCACATATAACCAAATTCAATCATTCATATATTAAGAAGGTCAGTATCAGTGTTAAGCAACATTCACAGCCTCAAAAATAGGTTTCGAGCTCTAATAACATGCCACACGGCTTGGTCACATGCCCATGTCTTCTACCCGTGTGGTTCCAAAGTATAAATAGTTAGTTAACGGGCTGGACACACGCCCGTGTCCCTGCCCGTGTGACTCACACGGCCTAGCCACAAGCCTGTGTCTCTGGCCATGTGGTCTTGTACCAAAAATAGTGAGTTACATGGCCTAGACAAACGCTCCTGTCCGTTGCCCGTGTGAACCCTACATTAATATGGGCATACACGGCTTAGACACACGCTCATTTGCCTTGCCTGTGTGGCCATAAATTGATAAACAGTGAGTTACACGGCCAACCACACAGCCATATGGCTCACACGGCCTGGACACACGCCCATGTGCCTGGCCGTGTGGCATCGACAACCACCATTTCCAATTAACAACATTTGCAAAAACTAAGGTTTCTAGTACGGGCCTAGAGAGATTTCGAAGTAACAACGCAAAAGATCCTCAAAGCCTAAAACAATTATTCAGTAACAATAATATAGCCATTTAATCAATAGAATTTCCCGATTACGCACTTAATGCCTATGTCAAAAGTTTCAACACGAAACCTTCAACGGACCCAAACTTACCAAAACATTAGTGACAATAACTAAAATTATCGTGTTGCTATTCCTTATTGCTAATATTCTCGCCTATTAGGGAAACAAACGATCGTTTATCAAAGATTCTCGCAACTCACAAAATACCGAATTCAAAGTAAGTTACGAAAATGAAGAAAATCGCAGAAACGCTCACATTGACAGTTACTTACTCGATAGCCTTCTGACAAGTAACTAACAACAAAATTTTCATTAATCTCGTTTCCCTCATATTTCAATTAACAAAATAAAATGAAATGAGAAGAATGAAGAAAAAGACAAAAGTGATGAAGAAGAAAAGATATAAAAAAATTAAAGAAGAAAGAACTAATGTTAATTAAACTCCTAACTTCCAAACTAATGTTAATTAAACTCCTAAATTCAAAGTAGAATTCTAAAATTTGACAAAAATTTTCCTTATCATCCCTTTTGGGACTCGAGCACTAGACCTAACAGAATACAGATGCTTAACTAGTGAACTAGCAAGCTCATTCTTAGCACAGTTTCACCTGGAATTGAACTTAACTAGGTAATACATGATTAAGGGTTACTTTTAAAATAAAATAAAAAACTTTTAACGACGCAACTCAAAATTTAGACCTTAATGCAAAAGCATAGCACAGGACCACATATATAGGAGTTTAATTACTATAGATTCTCACAATTAAATTCTTAAAATTTTAGGACGTTACAACTCTCTCTCCCCTAAAAGAAATTTTGGCCTTGAAATTTTACCTAACTCAAGCAGATATGGATACAACCGTCAGATTTATTCTTTAGGTTCCCACGTGGCTTCCTCAGTACCGTGGTTCTGCCACAAAACTTTTACTAGATGAACAATTTTCTTCCTCAGCACCTTGACATCATGTTCCAAGATCTGGACTAGTTCTTCCTAAAATGTTAGATCCAGTGGCAACTCGATTTCGTTAACAGGGACAATATGCGATGGATCAGATCGATACCGTCTCAACATTGAGACATGAAACACATCGTGAATTTGTTCTAATTCTGACGATAATACTAACTGATACGCAACAGGTCCAACACGCTTCAGAATACGGTAAGGTCCAATAAATCTCAGGCTCAACATACCCTTGTATCCAAATCGGAGAACTTTTTTCCATGGTGATACCTTTAGAAACACTTGATCACCTTTCAAAAACTCAATATCCTTTCTTTTTAAATCCGCATAAGACTTCTGTCGATCAGAGGCTACTTTCACGAATCACTTTCACAATACTATCAGTTTCATAAACCAGCTCAAGACCCAATATCCAGTGTTCACTTAATTCTGTCCAACATAACGATGTACGACACTTATGACCATAAAAGGCCTCGTAAGGTGACATCTGAATACTAGACTGAAAGCTGTTATCGCATGCAAACTCCATGAATGGTAGATACTCCTCTGAATTACCCTGGAAGTCTAACACATAACTCTAAAGCATATCTTCTATAATCTAAATGATGCGCTCAGACTGTCCGTCGATCTGAGGGTGATACGCAGTACTGAAATTAAGTCAAGTGCCTAAGGCCTTGTGAAGTTTCTTCCAGAATCGATGTGAAACGTGGGTCTTTATCAGAGATAATTGAGACTGGGACCCCTGTAGTCTCACAATTTCAGTAATATATAGTTTACCTAACTTTTGTAGGGAGAAATCTATTCGGATAGGAATGAAGTGGGCTGATTTGGTCAACCGATTAACAATGACACAAACTGAATATTTCTTAGTGGGGGTTAAAGGCAACTCAGTAACAAAATCCATTGTTACCCGCTCCCATTTCCACTATGGAATCTTAACTGGCTGAAGTAATCCAGAGGACAACTGATGTTCGGCCTTAACTTTTTGACACACCAGACAATGGGATACAAAAGTGACTACCTCCAGTTTTAGTTTGGGCCACCAGTAGAGCTCCCAAAAATCTCGATACCTTTTGTTCCCACCAAGATACATAGCACAAGGACTACTATGAGCCTCCTGTAGGATCGAATGCCTCAACTCATTATCATTAGGTACACAGATCTGACATTTGAAGCAGAACACATTATCGCTGTTCAAGCTAAAATCGGAAGTCTCGTTCAAACCAATATGTTGCAATCGTTGAAATTAGGATTCATCGCTCAATTGTTTAGCTCGAATCTGCTTCACCCAAATCATTTTAACCCGTAATTCTGCTAACAACCCCCATCCTCAACCAAATTCAGAGGAGCTAACATTGCTCTTGGATCAGTCATCGCTTTACGGCTAAGGGCATCAACTACCACATTAGCCTTACCTGGGTGGTACTCTATCGTGCAATCATAATCCTTGAGTAATTCAACCCATCTACACTGTCGAAGATTTAATTCTTTTTGAGTTAAAAAATATTTGAGACTTTTGTGATTGGTGTAAATGATACACCTTTCACCATACAAACAGAACCTGGAGTCACAGTCTGTGCCGTAGCTAGTACCTGATCTGGTCGATGAGGGCAATCCCTAACTCGATGCTCCATCGAGCTGCAACGGAGGCATGCTCCTAACTTCCTCCAACACTTGCTAGGATGGCGCTTACCACAATCACTGCATAGCTGAATCTCAATCATTACAACTAGTGCCTCAGCCCTTGGGGGCCGGTCAAACCTCACCCGCTTCTTAGGGCGCTGACTAGAACCAGGGGGACCTAAATCCCTCTAAATTGTACCCTGATCCTTCTCATGATCAAGCCACTCGCGCTTAGTGCTCTTCACTTATTCCACTATCTTTGCTTTGTCAACCAAAACTGCAAAAATATGCTCCCTCTGAGGGGCTTTCAAAACCTGCAGATCATATCTCAATCCCTCCTCAAATCACACGCACTTATCGTAGTCAGACACTACTAAAGTCTGTGCATACCTACTCAGTCACAGAAACTCGGCTTCATATTTAGCCACAGATCGGTTGCCCTGAACTAGGCTCATGAACTCACGTCGGCAAGCCTCAACATAACTCACCCCCATATACTTACCCTGGAAGGCGTTCTTGAAATAATCCCAGTTAACCTATTCGGGCTGAGCACCTTGCTTAACTGTTAGCCACCACTAATAAGCTTCGTCTCAAAGTAGGGATACATTACCCCTCAATTTTTTAGTAGGAGTACAGCCAAGATTTGTCATAATACGCTTGGTAGCCTCGAGCCAATATTAATCAACAGTAGGAGCAACTCCTATGACGTCCCTGAATAATTTAGCCCCATTCGACCTGAGTCATTCAGCAACCGACCCTCGACCTCCCAATCCTGAATGGGTCCTTGCGACCCTCTCTAGTGCTCGAATCATGGTATACGACAGTGTGTCATCACCAACCGTTGGAGTCTAGACTCTGTCTCTACAGTGGGGTACCAGCAGTCTCGCTGGTCTCCAGATTGGGCATACTACCCATAGAGAATGACTCTGCTCGAGCCCCTCCTCGCCGTCCTCGACGCCCCCGAATACCACGTCTAGCTACAATATCAAAGTACACAGACCAATTCAAACATCCAACATGATGATTTCATCAGTTCATATCAAAACATTTAACCAAACAACAGTTTAGGTATTACAATCTTTATAGCAGAACAGAAATACTTACATGGTTAGCATCGGAGGCTCGGTTATTCACTAAAGTTTCAGTGTTTCCAAATTAATTCAGATACTAAGTTATCACTCAACTACTTTTCTCACACATTATGAGCCCAAACACAGTCCGAGTGTTGACAACCTGGCTCTGATATCACTAAATGTAACACTCTAAATCCAGCCTAGACATCCAGTCCAAATTTAGAGAGTTACATCATCGATACTCAATTACCATACAAATAACACAATAATACTAAACCATGCTTCACATAATATCCATCACAAAGATTAGTTAACTGTATAATCTTCAAAAGTCATACTATCATAGTTTACTGAAACTCCTATCGTAATACTTCAAAGAAAGGTAAAAGCTTGACCGAGCTCCCGTGGCGCTGACCCGTTCAAGACTGAGAACCACTTGAAATCCAATCAATAACAAAATGAGCTGTGAACTCAGTGCGTAAAAGAAGTTTGTTCAACTAATGCTCACTTATAAAATAATTCTAAATTCAAAGATTCAGTTCAATACAGAAGTAATTTCAGTTTAGATTCAGAACAGATGAGTTACATATATATATAAGCAATTTCAGCTCTATATACGATTCAGATGTAATATTCCTACCCCCATCTTCTACACACCGTCTTCAATCATACCAACACACTATTAAGGACATTAAATGCCCAACCAACCATGCACAACTTAGAGTGTCCGTTTGACACTTTTATAGAGACACAGCTTAGCTACCAAATCAGAATGTGACAAAGCGCTAGAATCAGGTTTATACGTATTGTGGCTTAGCCACAATTTTAGAACAGATTACTTCCTTCTTCACAGTATCCCAACCCATGAAAATGCAAAGCACAAATACCTGTATCATGTATTCAATCATTCTAATTTATTTCAAAAATGGATAAGATTGTTCAACATAAGAATAAGTATCATAGTATACATATAACTATGTTATTCACACATCAGTCTCAGAGTATCAGACAATTCTCATAGAACCAAATTCAATCATTCATACATTGAGGAGGCCAGTATCAGTGTTAAGCAACATTTATAGCCTCAAAAATAGGTTTTGGGCTCTAATAACATGCCACACGGCTTGGTTACACACCCATGTCTTCTGCCTATATGGTTCCGAAGCATAAACAGTAAGTTACACGGCCTGGACAAACGCCCGTGTCCCTACCTGTGTGACTCACACTGGCTGGGCACACGCTCGAGTCCCTGGCCGTGTGGTATTGTACCTCAAATACTGAGTTACACAGCCCAAACACATGCCCGTGTCCTTTGCCCGTGTGAACCCTGCATTAATATGGCCACACACGGCCTAGACACACGCCCGTGTGGCCCCAAATCGATAAACAGTAAGTTACACGACCAACCACACGGCCTACCACACGGCCATGTGTCTCACACGACCTAGACACACGCCCGTGTGGCTAGCCGTGTGGCATCAATAGCCACCATTTCTAGCGAGTGAAATTTGTAAAAATTAAGGTTTTTGGTATGTACCTGGAGAGATTTCGATGAAACAACAACGCAAAAGATCCTCGAAGCCTAAAAAATAATTCAGTAATAGAATTTAGCCATTTAATCAATAGAATTTCTCAATTACGCACTTAATGCCTATGTCGAAAGTTTCGACACGAAACCTTCTACGGACCCAAACTTACTAAAACTTCAGCGACAATCACGGAAATTTTCATGTTGCTATTCCTTATTTCTAATATTCTCGCCTATTATGGAAACAAACTATCATTTATTAAAGATTCTCGCAACTCACAAAATACCCAATTCAAAGTAAGTTACGAAAACGAAAAAAATTGCAAAACGCTCACATTGACAGTTACTTAGCCAATAGCCTTTTTTTCCAGTGACTAACAACAAAATTTATGTTAATCCCGTATCCCTCATGTTTCGATTAGCAAAATAAAATAAAATGAAAAAGAATGAAGAATAAGATAGAAGTGACGCAGAAGAAAAGAAATAAAAAAATTAAAGAAGAAAGAACTAATGTTAATTAAACTCCTAACTTCCAAGAAGATTTCTAACATTTGACAAAAATTTTCCTTATCGTCCCCTTCGGGACTCGAACACGGGACCTAACAAAATACAAATGCTTAACTAGTGAACCAACAGGCTCATTCTTAGCACAGTTTCACACTAAATTGAACTTAACCGGGTAATGCATGATTAAGGGTTTCTTTTAAAATAACAAAACTTTTAACAATGCAACTTGCACTTCATACCATAAATGCAAAAGTAGAGCACAGGAATACAAATATAGGAATTTAATTATTGCAGATTCTCACAATTAAATTATTAAAATTTCGGGGTGTTACAGGTGAGGTCAAAGATACACTAGACTAAATTGTTTAGTTTGGTAAAATGGAGACCGAAAGCTAAAATTGAGCCAATTAGAAGTTTAGGGTTTTTAGATCCCGAATCTAAAGACTAACTAGCAAGATTAAAGCCAACCAACCAATTTACTTATTGAATTGTTAATTGCTTAATTTTTAGTATTTTACAATCTGGTCCCTTTTAGTGTTAGGTAATTAATTAGTGTAATTAAACTTGATTATGTATTGTCATAATATAGGACTTAGCGAGTAGTTATCTAGACTTCTTGGTTACATGCTTGTTGCTTAGAAATCACTTAGTCCCTGAACTCTCTTGGGTTCAATCCTTGGAAAATTTGAGTGTTCTATTATAACACAACAACTATTACAAATCAACTTGTCACATTTGTAGTACATCGCTAGATTATAAATTTTTTGTTTTTACTCATAGCCCTGATGCATGCACGCTAGTGTGCGGTCACATACATAAGACTTCATACTATAGAAGCTTAAGGAACCTTTCTCATGTTATCTCTTTCTTCTATTGTCCTTGGATGGTCCTCCAAAGGAAGATGAAATCCTGATATAGAGGGCTGAGTTCCCTTCTTAGAATCAGTCATTTCATAACGTTCCAATACTTGTTTATGTATGAAGCTTGTGATAATGCTATCATGGTATTCTTTCGATCCCTTATGATTCAAATACCTAGAACAAAATTGTAACACCCTGAACCCGAGACCATCGCCGGTGTCGGACACGAGGGGTTAACGAGACAAATCCTCTTAAAGTACCGACCAATTTGGCATTTCCGGACAGGCTGGAAAACTGCGTCACTGTTGCCTTAAAAATCATATCTCGAGTTTCAAAACTCGGAAACTGATTCCGTAAATTTTCCCTGAATTTAGACTCATATATCCATCCATGGATTTATTTCTAGAATTTTTTTTCGGGCCAATTGGTACAGTTTATTAGTTAAAGTCACCCATGTTACAGGGGTCGACTACACTGACCTTCGTACGTTAAAACTTGAATATCTCTCTGTACAGGGCTTTAATACTGGTACCGTTTGTTTCTAATGAAACTAGACTCAAAATGGAATCTGCACATATAAGGCATGACTTCTAATTCTTTCTAGATAATTTATAGTAAATTTTCAAAGTCGCGACAGGGGACCCAGAAACCGTTCTGGCCCCGTCTCACGAAATCTCGAATATCTCTTAAAATACGCCTCATATGGTCATTTCGTTTCATCCATATGAAAATAGATTCATCAAGGTTCAATTTCATAATTTATTCACTATTTAATTATACTTCTACTATTTTTAGTGATTTTCCATCTCACCTCGCTGCTGCTGGCAGCATCTGTTACTAAAGCAAACAATGACTATTTCATAATTCTTCCATGGCCAACTATTTCATCATACGTAATGCAACTATGGCCACCTTATCAAAATTAAGGTTTCTAAGGCTCGTGACCATAGGTTTTAGAATCACACTCAACCGACCACATAGGCCATTTTCGCATGGCTTAAAGTTTACAACCCACAATTCAACAAAACAAAATAGCCTATACATGCCAAACGTTCTCCTAGTTCAACTACGAAGACAATACCAAAAGATTTCCAGCCGGTGTGATGACTTCAACGACGGTTCCGAAACGCAAACGATACGAGTCCAAGAGACCTAAAATGGGTGACAAGAAAACACCGAGTGAGTTTATAACTCAAGAAGTCATAAGCATTCATCAACCAACCATTAATAAAATTATCACAACATGAAACGATAAACGAGGCTAGGTACTCCATCCATATCGAAACTATACTATAATTCCTCGGACCTTTCGGTTCAATCTCATACCAAGTCATACATCCACATTTCATATTCTATACAATAAGATATTTGAGGCATTTTCACACACCAACTCATTTTCACCACAATCATACAATTGCAATCATCACATAGATTTAAAGCTTACCAAGCTCAACCCCGAGCATGAACATATTGCCTATTCGTCATGAGCTCAAGGTACTTACCTAATCCGCTGTCCGGGATTAACTCGGTAATGTCGCACACTCAGTGCCAATTGTAATGCAAGAGCATATAGTGAATCCGCACACTTAGTGCTATATACATTCAGCTCGCACACTTAGTGCTATATAATCAAACTCGCACACTTAGTGCTGTACAATTTTAAACCCGCACACTTAGTGCCAATCTTGTCACCGTGTCCATTTATACCCGCACACTTAGTGCCGAGACCAATACCTTATGCATTTTGCTGCCTTTATACATTCAACAATGGCATCATTCCATACACATACATTTCCATTTACACATCAACTCATTTAAACACATTTGCATATATATTATGATCATTCAAATCAACACCAAATATATGCTTAATGACTTACCTCGTGTTGGGTAAAATAGTTCCAAGTCGGCTACTCGATGACCTTCGTCTTTCCCTTGCTTGATTCTCCTTCTTTAACTCCTTGAGCTTAATCAATAAATCACTAGTTTAACCATCTTGCTAAACATTCATAATTCAACTACACATGCATATGTATGCTTGTATATTCGGCAACCGTTCTTACTAATCGCCCATTTGGTCGATTATACACCTAACCGAATATGCGCCAAAAACTTGATTCAACATTACCTACATACTCACTTTAATGGCCGAATATATATATATATATGTACAATGTCAACTAACATCTTTTAATCACCTAATTTCATCTCATGAACATTTAATCAAATTTTCCCAATCTAGCATATATTTTCACATCCATTTGTAACATCATGTACAAACACATATACACATATATCAAAACACAAATTTTTACCTATCATGCAACAAGCATAAATCGCACTTATGAGCATGCCATGGCCGAATACATCCCACACCATCCCCTTTCAATTTTTGGTCATGGTTAAACAAAGAAAACTCCATGTCTTACTCAAGAATGCTAAAAGAAATTTCAAGAGTAGTCAATCCATCATTACATGCATCATCAACAAGCTTCACATTTAGCATGCAATGGCTTTAACACAATATCAACCTTGGCCAAATACCATTTCCATGGCATAACAAGGATTTGAACCATGGGCTAACATGAACATCAAGTTAGCAACTAAAACATGCATGAATCTCATGACACAACCTCAAACATACCTTAATCTTGACACAAGTATGACCAAATCTCCTTCTAGTTCTCTTCTAAACCAAGCATGAAGCAAAAATCCTTCCTTTTCCCTTAGTATTTTCGGCCAAGATTTGAGAATGGATAAACAAATTTTCTCCTTTCTTTTCCTCTACTCACGGCAACAAGGTGGGGGAATCCATGCTCATTTTTTTTCATTTCTTTATTTTTCTACATGATCCACTAACTAAACATGTTGGAAACATGTTCCCTTGCCCATATTCTTGTCATGGCCGCCACTCTTCCCTTTTTTGGGCAAATTGACATGCAAAACCACTCTTTTGCATGCATGTACTATTAGACCATTGTAAGATTAGCCTATCACCTTTCAACAATGTTTCATACAAGTCCATTTTAATAAATTCACATAGAATGATCAAATTAATGCATGAAACTTTCACACATGCATTTACTAACATCATAAACATAGAATATAACTTTTAATTACTTATAAGACTCGGTTTAGTGGTCCCAAACCACTTTCCGACTAGGGTCAAATTAGGGATGTCACAACTCTCCCCACTTAAGAAATTTTCGTCCCGAAAATCTTACCGTAAATAGGTTTGGGTATCGCTCTTTCATAGAGTCCTCGAGTTCCCAAGTGGCTTCTTCAATTCCGTGTTTATGCCACAACACCTTCACTAATGGGATTTTCTTATTGCGCAACTCTTTTACTTCACGCATCGAATGCGAACCGGTTCCTCTTCATAGCTCAAATTAGGTGAATCTCAATCTCGAGATGGAGCGATTACGTGCGATGGATCGACCTATATCGTCAAGCATCGAGACATGGAAAACGCTAGGATCCTTTCAAGCTCGGGGGTAAAATTAATCGATGCGCTCTCGGCCCAACTCGTTCGGATACTTCATACGGACCGATGAACCTCGGACTCAATTTTCCCTTACGGCCAAATCTAAGCACCTTCTTCCGGGTGAGACTTTGAGAAATACCTTGTCTCCAACCCGATATTCAATGTCTTTCCTTTTCAAATCCGCATACGACTTTTGGCGATCCGGCGCCTTCAAACTTTCACGAATTACTCGAACTTTTGCTCGGCATCCTTAACCAAATCAACCTCAAGATTTTACCTTCACTAAGTTCATCCGAATAGTGGGTACGGCATTTACGTCCGTATAAAGCCTCGTAAGGCGCCATCTTAATACTTGATTGAAAGCTATTGTTGTAAGCAAATTCAACCAAAGGTAAATACTGCTCCCATGAACCACTAAACTCAAGGATGCAACATCTCAACATATCCTCGAGTATTTGAATTATCCGTTCGGATTGACCATCGGTTTGGGGTGAAAAGGCTAAAATGCACTTGGTACCCAAAGCCTCTTGCAATTTCTTCCAAAATCGCGATGTAAATCTTGGGTCTCTATCCGACACGATAGAAATAGGCACCCCATGCAATCAAATAATTTGGGAGACGATAATTACGCCAATTTATCAAGCGAAAAATCCGTGCGGACAGAATAAAATGAGCAGACTTGGTCATCTATCAACAATGACCCAGATCGCATCCTTCTTACTCACGACAATGGCGGTCCGGATACAAAGTCCATGGTGACTCGATCCCATTTCCACTCGGGTATCGTGATCGATCAAGTAATCCCGATGGCACTTGATGTTCCGCTTTCACTTGTTGACATATCGACACCTTGAAACAAATTCGAAATGTCTCGTTTCATACCGGCCACCAAAATTGGCGTTTAGGTCATTGTACATTTTAGTACTACCCGGTGGATTGACATTCGACTCATGTGAGCCTCGTTCAAAATCATCGAAACAAGTTCAATTCCTTGAATACATAATCGACCCTTGAACGTCAAGCAATCATGGTCGTCAATCTGAAATTCGATTCCTCATTCAACACATTCGACTCGCTTAGCGACCAATTCAAATCGACCTTCGAGATTCAAGTACTTGATGAATCAATAACGGTTTGGTCTCTAATTCGACTACTAGCACCTCATCGGGTGAAACGGATAGATGAGCATCCATCGCTCTCAAAGCAACCAAAGCCTTGCGACTTAAAGCATCGGCCACCACGTTGGCCTTTCCCGGTGATAATCAATGATGAGTTCATAGTCTTTCAACAACTCAAGCCAACGTCTTTGTCGCAGGTTTAAATCTCTCGAGTCATCAAATATTTTAGACTCTTGTGGTCCAATAAATGTGACACCTTTCTCCAAACAAGTAATGCCGCCATATCTTCAAGGCAAACACTATGGTCGCTAATTCAAGGTCATGGGTCGGATAGTTTCTCTCATGCGGCTTTAGTTGTCTCGATCGTAAGCCACAACTCGACCTTCTTGCATCAACACACAACCTAACCCAAGCAAGGATGCGCCATCAGATATGACAAACTCTTTACCGGACTCCGACTGTACTAGTACCGGGGCCTCGGTTAAACAGGTTTTTTAGTCGATCGAAACTTTCTTGACAGCGTTTCGACCACTCGAACTTAACATCTTTTTGAAGTAGTTTTGTCATCGGTGCAGCTATCATCGAAAAACCTTTCACAAATCGTCGATAGTATCCGGCAAGCCCCAAAAAGCTCCTAACCTCGGTAACATTCCTTGGAGGTTTCCAATCGACTATGGTCAAATTTTGTTCGGTCCACCACGACACCGATGCGGACACCACGCGCCCCAAAAAGCTAACCTCTTTCAACCAAAATTCACATTTCTTGAACTTTATGATAATCGCTTATCTCGTAAGATTTGCAACACTAGCCTCGGTGTTCAAGATGTTCGGCCATCTCGAATAGACCAAAATGTCATCGATAAATACAACTACGAACCGATCCAAGTATGGCCTGAAAATTCTATTCATTAAATCCATAAATACCGTAGGACATTAGTAGCCCAAACGGCATCACCAAGAATTCAGAGTGACCGTACCTCGCTCTAAAAGCGCTTGGGTATGTCCAATTCTCGGACCCTCAACCGATAGTACCCGACCTCAAATCTATCTTTGAAAACACTGAGGCTCCCTTTAATTGATCAAACAAATCATCAATTCGTGGCAAATGATATTTGTTCTTTATCGTCACTTTATTCAACTGACGATAGTCGATGCACAATCTCATAGTTCCATCCTTCTTCTTCACAAACAATACTGGTGCGCCCATGGAGAAAAAACTCGGTCGAGCGAAACCTCTATCCGTCAATTCTTGCAATTGAACCTTCAATTCCTTTAATTCCGTTAATGCCATACGACACGGGGCTATTGAGATCGGCGTAGTACCCGGTACAACTTCGATGCCGAATTCCACTTCTCGAACCGGTGGTAATCCCGGTAACTCCTCAGGAAAAACATCTGAATACTCACAAACCACTGGTACCGATTCGAGTTTCCTTTTCGTCTCTTTACTTTCAAACACATACGCAAGGTATGTTTCACACCCCTTTTTCACATGCCTCCGAGCGGTCATAGAAGATATTATCGCTGGCACTCCTTTTAAATCGAGAGACTCGACTCGGACTACCTCATTATTTGCACTCCTCAAATCAATGGTTTTCCTTTTGCGTCCACCATTGCATCATGTACATCACCAATCCATACCAAGAATAACATCGAATTCATCAAATGGTAGAAGCATCGGATCGGTAGGAAAAGCAGATTCTCGAATTATTAGGGGCATCTCTTGCACACTTTATCGACGAGTACGTATTGACCCAAAGGGTTTGACACTGAATTACGAACTCAGAGACTCAACAGTAGAGTCTTCTTGGATGCTAAGGTTTCACATACATATGAATGAGTAGAGCCGGGTCAATCAATGCAATCACACTAGTATCAAAGAGAGTAAAAGTACCGGTGATAACGTCGGGGAGGATGCCTCCTCTCGTCTGCTGGATGGCATATGCTCTAGCAGAGCATCGGGTCTCAGATCGAACAGCCGATCGAGGCTCCTCTTTGATTACCACCCCTACCTCCGAAATTCTCGGGGCCTACCTCTAGCCGTTGTTCCACTAGGTCTTGCACCTTGCATCTTATTCTTCTCATCTAGCTCTGCAATCTCTAATGAAGTGGTCCTTGAACCGCATCCATAACAGCCCTATTAACAGACTTACCCCAACATTCACCTAGGTGTCGCCTTCCACATTGGGGGCATTGTGTCTCTCTTGACGATTATTGCCCACACTAGCTACCAAAGTAGCTCGGGAGTCCGTCAATGGTCGGGCTCTGATGGAAATTCCCGTAGTCGCCCTTGACTTATTAGTGTCCTCCCTGAACTTCTTTACTGCCGAGAACGGAGCTTTACTCGCCGATCTTTTACGATAATCTCTTGCTTCAAATTCAGCCTTCTTCTTTTCCTTTCCGAGTTCTTCCGCCTTGCAGGCTCGTTCGACTAGTGTTACGAACTCCTTTATCTCCAAAATACCCACTAGCAGCTTTAAGTCTTCATTCAATCCTTCTTCAAATCTTTTGCACATAGCAACCTCATCAGCTACACACTCCCGAGCATACCGACTAAGTCTTATGAACTCATGTTCAGATTCGAGATCGGTCATCCGGCCTTGCTTGAGTTCCAAGAATTCCTTACGCTTCGATCGATGAACTGTTGACTAATGTATTTCTTTCAAAATTCGGATTGAAAGAAATCCCAAGTAACTCGTTCATTTGGGACTATGGAAATTAAAGTCCTCCACCAATAGTAAGCTGAGTCTCGCAACAAGGATATAGCACACTTAAGACATTCATCGGGTGTGCATGACAGTTCATCTAACACTCGAATGGTGTTATCGAGCGAATCGGCTCTTTCGGCATCATCGATGACTATGGCCTTGAATTCCTCGGCCCGCTTCCTAATCAAGTCTACAGTGGTTTGCTTAGCCTCACGGATCGATGAATCGGAGGCATTGCGGACTCTTGGGGCGGAGTATTTAAATTCGGGAATGGTTGGACAGTAGGGTTGGTTCGGGCATATTGCGACCCACTCATTCATCATGGTGAAGAAGGCTTGTTTCGCCCTTCATTTTGATTATTCGCAGATGACCGAGGCTCAACAGGCGGTGTCCCTTGCGCGGAGCAGCCGCTACACTTTCAACGCCATCCGCCAAGGGTCTCTATCCCGGGTTCCATTGCTAATCAAAACAAAAATTTCAACCGTCAAGTCATCACATTATTAAGCACTAACAATTTGGCATGTATAGCTACACTCACACGCTATGGTAGTCCTAGAACCGACTAAACCATAGCTCTGATACCAATAAAATTGTAACACCCCAAACCCGAGACCATCGCCGGTGTCGGACACGAGGGGTTAACGAGACAAATCCTCTTAAAGTACCGACCAATTTGGCATTTCCGGACAGGCTGGAAAACTGCATCACTGTCGCCTTAAAAATCATATCTCGAGTTTCAAAACTCGAAAACTGATTCCGTAAATTTTCCCTGAATTTAGACTCATATATCCATCCATGGATTTATTTCTAGAATTTTTTTTCAGGCCAATTGGTACAGTTTATTAGTTAAAGTCACCCATGTTACAGGGGTCGACTACACTGACCTTCGCACGTTACAACTTGAATATCTCTCCGTACAGGGCTTTAATACTGGTGCCTTTTGTTTCTAATGAAACTAGACTCAAAATGGAATCTGCACATATAAGGCATGACTTCTAATTCTTTCTAGATAATTTATAGTAAATTTTCAAAGTCGCGACAGGGGACCCAGAAACCGTTCTGCCCCGTCTCATGAAATCTTGAATATCTCTTAAAATACGCCTCATATGGTCATTTCGTTTCATCCATATGAAAATAGATTCATCAAGGTTCAATTTCATAATTTATTCACTATTTAATTCTACTTCTACTATTTTTAGTGATTTTTCCATCTCACCTCGCTGCTGCTGGCAGCATCTGTTACTAAAGCAAACAATGACTATTTCATAATTCTTCCATGGCCAACTATTTCATCATACGTAATGCAACTATGGCCACCTTATCAAAATTAAGGTTTCTAAGGCTCGTGACCATAGGTTTTAGAATCACACTCAACCGACCACATAGGCCATTTTCGCATGGCTTAAAGTTTACAACCCACAATTCAACAAAACAAAATAGCCTATACATGCCAAACGTTCTCCTAGTTCAACTACGAAGACAATACCAAAAGATTTCCAGCCGGTGTGATGACTTCAATGACGGTTCCGAGCACGCAAACGATACGAGTCCAAGAGACCTAAAATGGGTGACAAGAAAACACCGAGTGAGTTTATAACTCAGTAAGTCATAAGCATTCATCAACCAACCATTAATAAAATTATCACAACATGAAACGATAAACGAGGCTAGGTACTCCATCCATATCGAAACTATACTATAATTCCTCGGACCTTTCGGTTCAATCTCATACCAAGTCATACATCCACATTTCATATTCTATACAATAAGATATTTGAGGCATTTTCACACACCAACTCATTTTCACCACAATCATACAATTGCAATCATCACATAGATTTAAAGCTTACCAAGCTCAACCCCGAGCATGAACATATTGCCTATTCGTCATGAGCTCAAGGTACTTACCGATCCGCTGTCCGGATTAACTCGTAATGTCGCACACTTAGTGCCAATTGTAATGCAAGAGCATATAGTGAATCCGCACACTTAGTGCTATATACATTCAGCTCGCACACTTAGTGCTATATAATCAAACTCGCACACTTAGTGCTGTACAATTTTAAACCCGCACACTTAGTGCCAATCTTGTCACCGTGTCCATTTATACCCGCACACTTAGTGCCGAGACCAATACCTTATGCATTTTGCTGCCTTTATACATTCAACAATGGCATCATTCCATACACATACATTTCCATTTACACATCAACTCATTTAAACACATTTGCATATATATTATGATCATTCAAATCAACACCAAATATATGCTTAATGACTTACCTCGTGTTGGGTAAAATAGTTCCAAGTCGGCTACTCGATGACCTTCGTCTTTCCCTTGCTTGATTCTCCTTCTTTAACTCCTTGAGCTTAATCAATAAATCACTAGTTTAACCATCTTGCTAAACATTCATAATTCAACTACACATGCATATGTATGCTTGTATATTCAGCAACCATTCTTACTAATCGCCCATTTGGTCGATTATACACCTAACCGAATATGCACCAAAAACTTAATTCAACATTACCTACATACTCACTTTAATGGCCGAATATATATATATATGTACAATGTCACTAACATCTTTTAATCACCTAATTTCATCTCATGAACATTTAATCAAATTTTCCCAATCTAGCATATATTTTCACATCCATTTGTAACATCATGTACAAACACATATACACATATATCAAAACACAAATTTTTACCTATCATGCAACAAGCATAAATCGCACTTATGAGCATGCCATGGCCGGATACATTCCACACCATCCCCTTTCAATTTTTGGTCATGGTTAAACAAAGAAATCTCCATGTCTTACTCAAGAATGCTAAAAGAAATTTCAAGAGTAGTCAATCCATCATTACATGTATCATCAACAAGCTTCACATTTAGCATGCAATGGCTTTAACACAATATCAACCTTGGCCAAATACCATTTCCATGGCATAACAAGGATTTGAACCATGGGCTAACATGAACATCAAGTTAGCAACTAAAACAAGCATGAATCTCATGACACAACCTCAAACATACCTTAATCTTGACACAAGTATGACCAAATCTCCTTCTAGTTCTCTTCTAAACCAAGCATGAAGCAAAAATCCTTCCTTTTCCCTTAGTATTTTCGCCAAGATTTGAGAATGGATAAACAAATTTTTCTCCTTTCTTGTTCCTCTACTCACGGCAACAAGGGGGCATCCATGCTCATTTTTTTTCATTTCTTTATTTTTCTACATGATCCACTAACTAAACATGTTGGAAACATGTTCCCTTGCCCATATTCTTGTCATGGCCGGCCACTCTTCCCTTTTTTTGGGCAAATTGACATGCAAAACCACTCTTTTGCATGCATGTACTATTAGACCATTGTAAGATTAGCCTATCACCTTTCAACAATGTTTCATACAAGTCCATTTTAATAAATTCACATAGAAATGATCAAATTAATGCATGAAACTTTCACACATGCATTTACTAACATCATAAACATAGAATATAACTTTTAATTACTTATAAGACTCGGTTTAGTGGTCCCGAAACCACTTTCCGACTAGGGTCAAATTAGGGATGTCACAAAAATTAGCTTTCCTCAAGTCCTTTATGCTAAAATGTTGAGTTAACCACAGTTTAACTGATGACAATGTCCCTACGTCATTTCTAATGAGTAGAACGCTATCGACATATAGAACGAGAAACACCACCTTTTCATCCCCAATATGTCTATAAACTTAAGCTTTATCTATGTTTTTCTCAAATCCAAAAGTTTTCATCGCTTGATCAAATATTTGTTTTCATCACTTGCTTAATTTCATATATAGATCTAAGAAATTTGCAAAATTTATGCTTATTTCCTTTATATATATCTGGTGGGTTACATCATATAGATATTCTCTTCAAGATAGTCATTCAAGAAATTTTTCTTAACATCCATTTACCAGTTCTCCTAATCAAGAGCTGTTACAATGGATAACAATATGCGGATTGACTTAATCATGGAAATCAGAAAGAGGGTTTCTTTGTAATCGATACCTTCTTTCTGAGTATAACCTTTTGCCACAAATCTGGCTTTATAAGTTTCCACTTTTCCATCCGTAATTCTTTTATTCTTGTAGATCCACTTACACCCAATGAATTTTATCCCTTCTGGGAACTTTACAAGTTCCAACACTAAGTTGGATTGCATATAATTCATCTCAGCTTTATAGCTATTTCCTAGAGCTTAGAATCAACACTCTGCATCGTTTCATCAAATGTAAGTGGGTTATCATATTCCTATTCGATAGACTCAATGTTTAGAACACTTCCCCTAGATTAGTAGAACTCAAGCCTATGAGAGACCCTTCTACTGTGACGAAGCTCTAACCACCACCAGAAGTGTGAACGTCTAGACTGGAAATACTGCAGCAAAAAGATGAATAATAAAACAATGGTTTCCATAAGTATATGAGTCAAATTGTAATATAGTAAAGTGTTACAATGAAACACCCCGAGAAGCACTTCGATGATCGTACCTAACGGATTGCAAATGGAGAAATTTATTATTAAATTAATTACAAAAAAATTACTATTCTAATTGAGTCACGGGTTAGTAGTGTTGATGAAGAACTAAAATATTAATTAAAATAATTGAATTAATTAAACTAAAATAACCTACGAGAATTTCCTATTCCTAGTATTGGTGATGTGAGTTTTCGACCTATGATCAATTAAATCCCTAATTATCAATTAAATTGCAAATTACCCTCAACTGAGTTATTTAACATCCTTATCTAATAATACCCTTTCAATCTCATCTTAAGTAAGGATTACCACCAAAGTCATCCTTTCAGACTCTTCCTAGGCATACAATACCCTTTTAGTCTCAGCGCTTGGCACAAGTTATACTTGACAAGATACTCTCTCGATCTCACCTATATAGATATTCTACTAGAATCTTCACTTCCTAGTATACTAAGTACTTGTCGAAACCTCTTTTTAAAAGGTGAAGGGTATTTTGAAAACCGGAGTTGCCACCAACCTTTTAAAGTGTGATTGGATCACCTTATAAAACATTTTGGTCTACGAAATTATGAGAAAAAGGGCTCGGGAGTCGGTTACGTACGAGAAAGGGTTAGCACCCTCGCAACGCCAAAAATTGGTACCAAATTAATAGTTTTGTCTTAATGTCAAAAGTTTGAAAGAATTTAGAAATATGATCTCTTTTAAAACCGTAATAATTTGAGTTCAAAAATCAAGATCCTTTCACTTCAAAGAATATAAACATCACATCCAGCCTGTTTGGACACGATACTCTTAAACTTTCGTAACTGAAATCATCTTGAGATTTTCAAAACTTATTTAGAAGGATATTTTAGATATTTAGACAAACGGGAAATCGCAACCCAACATGTTAGGGCACTATTTCCCGAATTCCCTAGTACCAAAAACATTGCCTTATTTTTTAATTCCTTTGGATCGAATGAAATAATTTTAAAGCAATGATATATTTAACATATTACAAAAGATTAATATTAAATAAACTAAGCTATATGATATACGCTTCAACATTTCACGCAAATGTAGTATAGAGAAAAATAAATAATGACGTAAATCACACAATATACATTATCATTTTACTAATATGTAATTGTAAATAACATACACATTCATGCATTATCATTCCATGCAAAATACAACGTAGCAAATAATGAATAGAACAATACCAGTTATATAATATATGCTAATAACATTTCATGCAAACACAACTTGGAATAATGCCATAAATAATCAATTTTCATGCAAATGTGTAAAAATAAATAATAACAAATAATTTATGAGATAAGATTATTATATTAAAATGATAAATACATAAAGGATACTAAAATAAACAAACAAATTATATATTGAAGGATAAAATCTAAATTCAATTCAAAAAAGAATAAACGAAGTAAAAAAATATTTAACGATAAATAAATAATAATAAAAATTAAGAAACAATGGTCAATATATAAATTTAATAACTTAAATACTTAATATATATTTATAAAATATTAATATGTTAAATAGGAACAAAATTTCATGTTAAAATTTTAGAATATTACATACTAAACTTTAGATAATGATATATAAAATGTAATTTTCAATAATAATTTAAAAATATTAATTATACATAATAAATAGCTAATAATAAAAATAATATAATAATATATAATAATTTACATATATAAATATAGTAAAACAAATAATATATAAAGTAAAATGTATATATAATAAAAATTTATAAGAAACGTATATAATAATATAATATATAAATAAAATAATATACATTATTTTTATATATAACTAATGTTTATAAAATAAATAATACATAGAGTATTTTAAAATAAATTAAATATATATAAAAAAGACTAAAATCGAATTTTATTAAAAATTAGGGCTAATTACAAATAAATAAAAAATTTTGGGCCTAATTGAAATACACATTAAAATCTGAGGGACTCACTGGGCAATTAGCCCTAATCCCTAAAAACGACGTCGTTCTCTAGAATAGATTTTAATGGCCATCGAGACTAAATTGAATTAAATATAAAAGGTACGGCCCTTCCCAAATATAAAGTACTTCTTGACTGAGTCTGAATTTACTGGATTGGGTAAACTTTTCCCATCCATTTCTATTAAAATCAGAGCACCTCTAGAGAAAGCCTTCTTTACAACATACGGCCCTTCCCAATTCAGCATCCATTTTCCTCTAAAGTCTTTCTGTATGGGAAGCATCTTTTTCAGCACCAGGTCCCCTTCGCGGAATTCTCTTGGACAAACTTTCTTGTCATAGGCTTGCATCATTCACTTCTAATACATCTGACCATGGGAATAGCTTTTAGCCTCTTTCTTCGATCAAGTTCAATTGGTCATACCGCGATTTAATCCATTCTGCTTCATCTAGCTTTATCTCTAACAAAATTCGAAGAGAAGGTATTTCAACTTCAATGGGTAACACTGCCTCTATCCCATAAACCAACGAGAAAGGAGTCGCCTCAGTAGAGGTTTTGGTGGACGTTCGGTAGGCTAAGAGTGCAAATGGCAATTTCTCATGCCAATCTCTGTAGGTTTCAGTCATTTTCCCCACTATCTTCTTGATGTTTTTGTTAGCAGCTTCCACTGCCCCATTCATCTTTGGGTGATATGGAGATGAATTATGATGTTTAATCTTGAATTGGCTGTAGACTTTTGCAATCGTACTGTTGTTCAAGTTCAATGCATTGTCTGATGTGATCCTCTCAGGCATTCCATACCGACAAATGATCTCCTTTTTCAAAAATCGCCCTACTGCTGACTTGGTGACACTAGTAGAAGAAGATGTCTCTACCCATTTCGCGAAGTAGTCAATGACCACAAAAATGAAACGATGCCCATTCGAAGCTTTTGGTGATATTGGCCCAATGACATCCATGCCCCACATGGAAAAGGGCCATGGAGAAGTCATAACATGTAAGGGTGAAGGTGGTACATGGATCTTGTCTCTATATATCTGGCATTTATGACATTTCTTAGCATAACTGATACAATCTCCTTCCATAGTAGACCAATAGTATCCAAACCTCATGATTTGTCTTGCCATCGTAAAGCCATTAGCATGTGTACCACAAACTCCTTCATGTACTTCTTCCAGGATTTGTTTAGCTTCTACAGCATCAACGCATCTCAAAAGTACCTGATCTTTCCTTCTTTTATAAAGGATATCTCCATCTAGCACATATTCGCAGGCTAACCTCCTCAAAGTTCTTTTGTCATTTTCAGTTGCCTGCTCAGTATATTCACGATTTCTCACATACTGTAATATATCCTGATACCAAGGATGGTTATCCTTTTCCTCTTCTTCAATGTTACAGCAATGAGCTGGAACCTCAGAAATGCTCATCTAAATTAGTTTCATATCCTCTTGTTTATTTACTTTAATCATGGAAGCCAATGTCACCAAAGCGTCCGCCATCTGATTTTCATCTCGTGGGAGATAACTGAAAGTGACATCATCAAACTCTTCAAGTAACTCAAAAACTACCTTTCGATAATTAATCAATTCGGGGTCCCTTGTTTCCCATTCACCCCTAAGCTGGTATATTACCAACGCAGAGTCTCCATCTACTTCTAGAGTTCTAATTTTTCGCTCTCTGGCCGCTTGAATCCCCATGATGAATGCTTCATACTCAGCCATATTGTTGGTATAGTTAAAATCCAATTACATGTGAATGGATAATGATCACCATTTGGGGATACCAAGACTGCCCCAATTCCATTTCCTACCACATTGGATGCGCCGTCAAAGTTCATCTTTCATGGACGTTCTTCAATAGCTGCCACATACATCAACTCCTCATTAGGGAAATCAAAGTTTAATGGCTCATAATCTTTTAGAGCTCTGCTCGCCAGAAATTCTACTATCGCGCTCCCTTTTATAACCTTTTGGTTCACATAGACTATGTCAAATTCTAAAAGCAATATTTGCCACCTTGCCATTCTTCCATTTAGTGCTGTTGACTCCATCATGTACTTTAATGGATCAAGTTTTGAAATTAGCCAAGTCGTATGATATAACATATATTGCCCCAACCTTCAAGTCATCCAGATTAAAGCACAACACAATTTCTCAATTGGCGAATATCTCATCTCACACTCTGTGAATTTCTTACTGAGATAGTATATTGACTTCTCTTTTCTTCCCGACTCGTTATGTTGGCCAAGCACACATCCCATAGAATTACTAAACACTGATAAGTACATAATTAATGGTCTATCTGGACTAGGCGGAGATAACACTGGAGCATTTAACAAGTATTGCTTAACCTTATCAAAAGCATTCTGCCATTCCTCATCCCAAGTACCTTGGTTGTGTTTTCTAAGGAGGCGAAATTTAGGATCACATTTCTCAGTTAATTGTGAAATAAACCGAGAAATATAATTCAATCTTCCAAGAAAACCCCGAACTTTCTTCTGAGTATGTGGTGGAGGCAATTCTCGTATGGCTCTAACTTTGTCTGAGTCAACCTCTATTCCCTTTTCGCTGACCACAAAGCCCAATAACTTCCCCGACCTAGCTTCGAAGATGCACTTTTCTGGATTAAGCTTCAACTAAAATTTCCTTAATCTCAGGAATAACTTCCTCAAAACTTCAATATGCTCCCTTTCTGTTTGAGATTTAGCAATCATGTCATCAACATACACCTTAATCTCCTTACGCATCATATCGTGAAATAAGGTCACCATAGCCCTTTGATATGTTGCCCTTGCATTCTTTAGTCCGAAGGGCATTACCTTGTAACAAAAGGTGCCCCATAATGTTATAAAGGTGGTTTTATCCATGTCCTCAGGATGCATCTTTATCTGATTGTACCCTGAGAAACCATCCATAAAGGAGAATAATGAATATCCCACTGTATTGTCCACCAACGTGTCGATGTGCGGTAAGGGAAAGTTGTCCTTTGGGCTAGCTTTATTCAGATCTCTGTAGTCAACGCACATTCGTACCTTCCCATCCTTCTTAGGGACAGGCACAATGTTGACCACCCATTCTGAATACTTAACCTCTTGTAGGAATCCAGCATCAAACTGCTTTTTCACTTCATCTTTTATTTTCAGCACAATATCAGGCCTCATCCTTCGCAATTTTTGTTGGACTGGCTTGTAATCTTGTCCTATGGGGAGGCGATGTACTATGATATCAGTATTCAAACCCAGCATATCCTTATATGACCATGCAAAGATATCTTTGAACTCCCGTAGTAGCTCAACAAGGCCTTTCTCATTTCTTTAGCAATATGCGTGCCAATTTTCACCTCATTCCCTTCCTCCAAGGCTACACTTTCTATTGCCTCTTTCTCACAGGGTAGGATTTGTTTCTCCTCTTGCTTCACCGTTCTAAAAGATCTGGAACATATTACAATCCCTATCATCTTCAAAATCCTGAAGTTCTTCTAAACACATGTCTTGCTCAAAAAAGAATCTAGGATTTGTAGTAGTAGTGCTCATGTCATTGATATCTAGGGACCTGCGGGGTATGAAAAAATATACAAAGAATAAATGAATTTTCGGAAAGTTTTTTTTATATATATGTTATGAATGAAATGAAAGAATGTAAAGGTCAAAGGAATATTGAACGGTATAAAAGAAATTTCACTTGAATTGATAACAAAAATTATGTTTTATTGAAATGTAAATATCTAAACATGAGCCTATTTTACAAATGAAATCTTACTACTCCTAGGCCTTAGAGCAATAAGAGTGTTCTGGAAATTACTCTGAAGAATCTTTAAAAACTACAGGAAGTTCCTCTGCAACCCAATTATTCAAAGAGCTTCCCGGTTCGTAAGGGCGAATGCCCTCAAGGTTTCCTCATTCAGACTCTTCATTATACACAACATTAATGTAACAACCTCTTTCTTCAAGCAACCCTCCTTTAGGGTGAATTATCCCTCCTGATACAAAGGTTTGGGATATATGGGGGAATATCATCGATTCCCACTCTACTTCTTTTCCGCTTAAACGCGCCCTTCTTTTTTCTTGACGCTTCTCCATTTCCCTCCTCCTTTGCTTTTGATCTGGCCTGAAACCCAAACCAAAACGGTCTCTCTTCTCCTTTAACTCTGGAAATTGAATCCCTCCTTGAAGATATCTTCCCAATCCTTTTCCGGGCAAGGCTCCTCTTCCCATTGTCATTTGTAAACCCATCCTTGTAGTTCTGGATATCTTGGGCACCGGTACCTCATTCCCCTCTGAAATGAATGTTGCATTGACGAATTCTAATAAAAGGAAAGAGCATTCAATTGCCTCTTCGTTTGCTTCTACATAGGGTGCACTACTGGTAACTGTCGCTATAATGTCCTCCTCTACATTTATAGTGACCAACCGTCCATCAGCTACTAACTTCAATTTTTGGTGCAGAGATGAGGGCACCGTTCCTGCCAAATGAATCCAAGGCCTCCCTAACAGGCAATTGTAAAAGGGCTTGATGTCCATCACTAAAAGGTCCACCTCATACATGTTTGGCCCAATCATCAAAGGAATGTCGATTCTTCCCATGACCTTTCTCTCCGTGCCATCAAATGATCTCACTACATTATGGCATGTCTTCATATGAGAACTGTCAATGGGTAATCTGTTCATTGTGGACAATGGCATGACATTTAAGGCTGACCCATTATCAGTAAGCACACTCGGCAATGTATATCCTTTGTAGCGAGTGGTAATGTGCAAAGTCTTAGCTGATCCCATGCCTCCAGGCGGGATTTCATCATCGTTGAAATAAATGAAATTGTCAGCACTTATGTTATTAACCAATTGATCTAACTTGTTGACGGATATATCATTAGTAACATAAGTCTCGTTGAGCACCTTCATTAACGCCTCACGATATACCTCCGAACTCAGAAGCAAAGCTAATACTGATATACGAGCTGGTTGTTTGCGCAATTGCTCAACTATGCTGTACTCACTGTGTTTTAAAAATTTTAAAAATTTTCTGGCTTCTTCTTCCTTCACTGGCTCATTAACCAGTATTTCAGCCCCCTTTTCTTTGTCACAGGCTTTTGCTTTTACGGGCTCAGCTCCAACGCCTTCTGCATCATAACGTTTCCCACTACGTGTATAAGAACCCTCATCTCGAACTACCTTAGAGGCACTAGCTATATCCTCCTTATCTGGTATTGTCACATTGTAGTTATAATTCCAAGGTACTCACTTGTTATCCTTATAAGGAAAGGAAACAGGTTTATGAATGATGACTTTCGGTGCCGTTGGTGTTTCAACTTCATTACTTCCTGGTAAAGAAATAATAATCCTCGGCCGGTTTTGATTCTTCGGTGCACCTTCTAATGTGCATATATGTCCCTCATTTGCGCCAACTTCATAAAATTCTAGCTCTTTGTTCTCCATAAGGCTTTGTACCAAGGCCTTAAACTCGTCGCATTCCTAGATCTCGTGCCGCTCTTCAGCATGGAACTCACAGTAGTCCCTTGCTCCTTTATTCCTCTCTTTAGAGATTATCATCTCTCTTTTGACCATTTCTTCCCAAATTATTTTCATCGGCGTTCTCACCTCAGACACGCTCTCTTTAATCCTTTTCATACCCGTATCCCCAACTGTATTTACCCCTTGATCACCATGATTTGGCAACGGGTTCTTTGTACTAGGGGTGTCGTCAAATTTTATGACCCCCATCTTGATTAGTTTTTCCACTGCCTTCTTAAAACCAGTGCAATTTTCAATTGAATTTCCTGATATCCCCGCATGGTACTCACATTTGGCGTTTGCATCATACCATTTGGGATATGAGGGTTGTAA
This sequence comes from Gossypium arboreum, assembly GCF_025698485.1. Classification (NCBI taxonomy): domain Eukaryota; kingdom Viridiplantae; phylum Streptophyta; class Magnoliopsida; order Malvales; family Malvaceae; genus Gossypium; species Gossypium arboreum. Next base: position 46,769,154 of record NC_069079.1, read on the forward strand.
CGGTTTCAAATTGAAAGGGGCTATTGTATGTGCATTGAATAAACTTTGATAAAGCTCCCGATACGTTACTAGGATAGGCGTAAATGAGACCTTTTCAGAATTCTGTCTCGAACCAGATCCCTACTTTTAAGAATCTTGTTGCCCAACCGTAGTTACTCTAGGCTGACTAACCGTAACCGCTTTTGAATTATAGCTACTCGTATTATTCACCTCATTATCCTTCCTTCTTGAGGCCGATCTTTTAGTAGCTTCCCCCTCTATCTTGCCACCTCTTATGGCATTCTCAATCATTTCTCCCGCCATAACTATATCGGCAAAACTCTTGGTGGTACTTCCAATCATGTAGGTAATGAATGGGGCCTTTAAAGTGTTGATGAACAACATAGTATTCATGGGTATTCCAGCATCGACATGTCCCTATTGAGGCCTTATTGTGACGGACAGCCCTCGGGGATATGCCTCAGGTTGAGTCTGCACATGAGGCGGAGTAAAACCAGGAGGATGACCCTCGTTATCCTCTTCAGTGGTAGTCATAAGGGCCTTTCTTTTATCCGTTGTCCCCCTCAACAGCTGAGTCATCCCAGCCATCATGTTTCTTTGAGCTTCCAACATTTGATCATTCATCTCCTATTGGATTTTTGCTAATTGCTCTTACAATTGCTCCTGCATTTCTTTCTGAATCTTCTCAAGTCTTTGATCCATATTCTTTGACTTAGCGCGTGTACCGTAAGGATGTGTTGCTTCCAGATTTTCTTGCTCTTACTCTCTCTTTCTTCCTAATAATTTTAACTAATTAAGGTCTTTCTATAAACTTGAATGCATATGATGTGATGAGTTGCAAATGCATGAATGCTAAAAGATATCGATTCTGATTCAGTTTCTTTTTAGAAAATTTTATTTAAGAAACAAAAATCTTTACACAAAACGGATTACAAATACGCCTTTGCCCTCAGGCCCATGGTTTTAACCCTATCCGACAACAAAGCTAACCCTAGACCTCTATCTGACACTAACTCATATTTTGTACTCAATACATTAGCTTGTGCTTCTAAGTCTTGTAAATGATCAGCAACCTCTCGAATCTGGACTATAGCTTCTCTCATGAGATAATCCCTATCTCCAACTTGATCCTGAAGATGGTGAAGTTCTCCCTTCCATTGTTCTTCTCTTGCCTCGAGCTGCTCAATCCGTAGCTCACAGTCCTGTAGTGCTGCTTCTAACCCTCCAATATTGTGCTTCATTTCCTCGATCTTATCCAAGCTTGCCTTTAACTTGACCGCAGAGTTACGACTTCGGTGATGGTGAAGAGATCGTCCAAGCTCAGCCACCTTAGTTTTTAATCCTTGATTTTCCTTCTCTAGGGCCTGATTACGCGACTGCATCTCTTGGAACTTCTTCTCCCAATACTCAGCTTTGGCTTTTTTTTCTTGAACCTCTTGTTGCCACTGCTCTGAAGACTTCCCCAATCCAGCTCTCTTCAATAATAGCTGTGTCTTCTTATACTGCATCTTCAAGTCATCTCGGTCTTCCTCAATCTTCCTCTTTTCTTTCCTTACTTTCTCGACCTCGATTTCTGAATGTCAGCGTCTAAACTTAGGTACATCTTTTCCTCCTCGAGCCTCTCTATCTTTCTACCAAGCTCCAAACTCTTCCTTTCGAACTCTTGCTTTATGACCTCTAACTCTGATGGAATCACTCGTAACTTCTCCTCCATTGATCGAGCAGCCTCTAAACTTGGTCTAGGGATGTTATCATTGACCCTCTTACTAAACCACCCTTTGTATTCAAAAGTTTTCGTCGGTCCTTTAGTCAGAATCTTCATATAGCAAACCTTCTTCCAAGCCTCGGAGATTTCTCACATCTTCTTCTTATAATGATCACCTTTATATGAGAAGTCACTCTGAGCTAGCCCTTGTGTTGTCGGTATAAACTGTTCTGCCTTGTATTGCCTTAGGACAAGTAATGGTGCATAACCAACAACCCCCTAAATTTCGGGAAGAGGTACCCAATCAAAGTTCCCGTAATGATAAAGGATTTCACTAGGAGTCATCCAAGGGGCTTTCCACATAACATCTTCTTCTCGGAGGTTCTGGAGTATTTCTATCCACCTTTCCTCTGTAATGTCATCCCTCCTCGGTATAGCTGCTGCTTCTTTTAGTGGAGAATAGTCTTTAAAGAACACCCAACAAGGAACCTTATCAACCTTCCAAAAGTGACTATGGAACCAAACTAACAACAATTGTGCACATCCAATAAATCTACATTCACCAGCTCTCTGACATGCACTCAAGGATCTAAATGTCTCGGCTAGAATTGCAGGCACAGGCGTGTTCTGCTTACTAATTTGATCGAATAAATCTGTAACTACCTCATCTATGTGCCCCATAGCCTTTGGGAAAATCATCAATCCATACATACTTAAAGCCAGGACATCAACCTTCTTTTTCACATCTGGGTGTGCCAATATCAAATCCCTCAAACTTGCCCACGGAATATATTTGCTATCTCCTTTTTGTTGGATTTGAGCTGCGGCCCACTGTTCACTCACCCCTATAATCATCATTAATTTCTTCACGAAAGTTGGGGGATTAGCAGCCCTAACATAAGCTTCGTTTCCTTGAATTTTTGGGCAGCGAAGCAAGGTCGCATACTCCTCCAAAGTAGGTACTAAGTCTACTTCTCCAAATGTAAAACAACTATAAGCAGGATTCCAAAACTGTACCATAGATCGGAACAGATGCTTATCTACCTTGATGTCTAGCAAATAGGGAAGATCTCCATAATTCTGATAGAAAAGTTGCTTAGCCTCGTCATTCCATTGGGCCCAAATGTCTCTCAACTCTTGAAGCTCATTCTGTGTCGAATTAATGCGAGTGAAGTCCCATAACTCTGATGTATACCCCTCGATAATACTATCTCTTTTCTCTAACTAGGTTTTCTCTGACCAGGTACAGATAGAGGCATTGTCCTCCACTTTATCAAGATGTTCGTTCCCCATTACAAAACTTTCTAACCCAGAAATCGAACCGTGAATCGATACCTTTGAATGTTAAATAACATGCAATGATAGCAAAACAAAATAAATTAGTATCATATAAAAGTATAACAAACAAACACTTATAAGGGTAGTTTACTAAAAACTATCACAATAATCCCTAGGGTAAGCGCTTAAAGTTCACTATATGAGTTTCAATTCTAAAGCGAGGGTACTTGAACCAGCAGATTCCTCGGTCCTCACCCATTATAGGCTCATATAGACCAAGTTCAGTTTAGGGAGACACATTTCCCTATGGCCATGCGGAGATGAAAATCACACAAAGACATAGGTATAGTATCTCGGAAGCAATCCACTAGCTTATACGGAGGTAAAAACCTCACGAAAGTGTAGCTTCTCACTCCCACTTAAAGGTGCGACCACAGCGGTTATGCAAATGCAATATGCAAAATCAAAGTAACAACATATGCAGTAAACACATGCAAAATGATTGATATTTTAAAATTTTCTAAACTTTTGACATTAAGACACAAAAAATCAATTTCTTGGCTTGACTCTCTTATAAGTCCCCAGTGGAGCCGCCAAGCTGTCGAAACCTCTTTTTAAAAGGTGAAGGGTATTTTGAAAACGGGAGTCGCCACCAACCTTTTAAAGTTTGATTATATCACCTTATAAAACATTTTGGCCTACGAAATTACGAGAAAACGGGCTCGGGAGCCAGTTACGTGCGAGGAAGGGTTAGCACCCTCGCAACGCCAAAAATTGGTACCAAATTAATAGTTTTGTCTTAATGTCAAAAGTTTGATAGAATTTAGAAATATGATCTCTTTTAAAACCGTAATAATTTGAGTTTAAAAATCAAGATGCTTTCACTTCAAAGAATATAAACATCACATCCAGCCTGTTTGGACACGATACTCTTAAACTTTCGTATCTGAAATCATCTTGAGATTTTCAAAACTTATTTAGAAGGATATTTTAGGCATTTAGACAAACCGAAATCGCAACCCAAAGATGTTAGGGCACTATTTCCTAATTCCTAGTACCAAAAACATTGCCTTATTTTTAATTCCTTTGGATCGAATGAAATAATTTTAAAGCAATGATATATTTAACATATTACAAAAGATTAATATTAAATAAACTAAGCTATATGATATACGCTTCAACATTTCACGCAAATGTAGTATAGAGAAAAATAAATAATGACGTAAATCACACAATATACATTATCATTTTACGATATGTAATTGTAAATAACATACACATTCATGCATTATCATTCCATGCAAAATACAACGTAGCTTAATAATGAATAGAACAATACCAGTTATATAATATATGTGCAATAACATTTCATGCAAACACAACTTGGAATAATGCCATAAATAATCAATTTTCATGCAAATGTGTAAAAACAATAAATAATAACAAATAATTTATGAGATAAGATTATTATATTAAAATGATAAATACATAAAGGATACTAAAATAAACAAACAAATTATATATTGAAGGATAAAATCTAAATTCAATTCAAAAAAAAAATAAACGAAGTAAAAAAAATTTAACGATATATAAATAATAATAAAAATTAAGAAACAATGGTCAATATATAAATTTAATAACTTAAATACTTATTATATATTTATAAAATATTAATATGTTAAATAGGAACAAAATTTCATGTTAAAATTTTAGAATATTACATACTAAACTTTAGATAATGATATATAAAATGTAATTTTCAATAATAATTTAAAATGTTAATTATACATAATAAATAGTTAAAAATAAAATAATATAATAATATATAATAATTTACATATATAAATATAGTAAAATAAATAATATATAAAGTAAAATGTATATATAATAAAAATTTATAAGAAACGTATATAATAATATAATATATAAATAAAATAATATACATTATTTTTATATATAACTAATATGTATAAAATAAATAATACATATAGTATTTTAAAATAAATTAAATATATATAAAAAGACTAAAATCGAATTTTATTAAAAATTAGGGCTAATTACAAATAAATAAAAAATTTTGGGCCTAATTGAAATACACATTAAAATATGAGGGACTCACTGGGCAATTAGCCCTAATCCCTAAAAACGACGTCGTTCTCCAGAATAGATTTTAATGGCCATCGGGACTAAATTGAATTAAATATAAAAGGTTAGGGCCAATTTAAAATACAAATAAAATGAAATCATAAATTTTAAAAAAACGGAAGGATCGATTGGGCAGTTTGCCCATTTGTAAAAAACACGCGGATCCTCCTCGGGTCATCGGGTCAACGCGCGGATCCTCTATTGAAACGGTGTCGTTTTAGTGCTTATTGAACTAAGCCAAAACGACACCGTTTTTGTAATGCTATATATGTCAAAACTTAACCCAAAATTCATTTTGTAATCAATTTTTAAAAAAAAAACTTTGAAATCCTCTGAAAGAGGAGAAAATGGGAGCCCTCCGGCCCCGGCCTCCGGCCACTGGACTGCAAGTGCCCACGCGGTTGGAAGGCTAAAAGCCTTCGTTCCTCTTGATGAATCGCAGGTAATCCCTTCTCCCTTTTAAACTTAACCGTTTTTTTTTTAAAAAATGATTTATATGCGTTGAACAGAGAAGAGAAAAAAAAAAACAAAATCACCTTTTTTAAGTAAACAACTGCTTCTTATTTCTTTCTACTGTGTATATATGTGTGTATATTTTTTGTATCTGTAAAAATCGGTCCTTGTTACAGTGAAATGATTCGGCTTTTATAGCCTCTATTTACAAGTTTGGTTTATTCCCTATTCGATTTCTTGCCTTGTTTGCTATGTTCTTCTTTCTCTTTTTCCAGATGACGACGAGGAGACTAGCGATGATCGGGCACTGATAATGGCACACTGGCGTTGATTCGCGCACCGATCACGATGCGATACGAGGCTTGGAATCACGGTACTGATGGAGGCATTGATTGGAGAGTGACGGTTGGAGTGCTTGCGATGCCTAGGGTTTCTGAAACCCTAGGCCTTCTGTCTCCCGTTGACAGATTGGGCCACTTGGGCCCTGTGTATTTTGGGCAGCATTTTGTCTATAATACGGGCTTGGGTGTAATTGGGCACTGGGTAGTTTTAGGTATCTGGGCTAAGGGTTTTAGGCCTTTGGGTGCAACCGGGTATAGGGCTAATCGGGTCTTGGGCTATAAATGTAACTGGGTTTTGTAAATGTACTGTAAATGGACTTTATTATTTAATAAGTTTTTTTTTTATTTTGGTTTTTTTTAATTATTTATTTATGGGCCGACAAATTTGGTCTATTACAGTACTTATTGAATAAACACCCAATTTTAGATAAATAATTACTTAATTAATAAACCAGTTCTATAGCCGAAATAATCAAGATATAAAATACGCACAAGAATTTATCTCAATATTTATACAAACGTTAATTGATCAAGTTAATGAAATATAAATAACGAAATAAAAGAATAAATAAAAGAGAATGCTTATTAATAATTAATGGAAGTGCGATTTTGGAACAAGCTCCACTCGTAATTGTCCTCACATCGAAACAGAAAGATTCTAACTAAGCGAACATAAGAAGAACTAAAATAAAACTAAAATAGAATGAAAGCAAACAGAAAATATGAAATATTGTTTTGACGACTCCCTAGGGCAAATCCCTTAGTCAAATCCCTCCTAATGTGGTTATAATGGGGGTTTGTATTGGCTGCAATTGAGGTTTTAAGTGCCTAAAATGTACTTGAATTAATTATGGTTTTAACGAGACAAATACACCCTTGACAACTATCAAAATGTGGCTATACGTATCCAAGTTATGTTGTGATGTTAAGGTCTCCACGTCACGACGTCGACCCTATTTTGGCTTTAGATGCTTCGATGTTCAGTGTCACAACATTGAAAGTTGGTGTCATGATAATGGTGTCCTCCTTTGTGTTCTTTAACCTAAAATGACACCCTACACACTCAAATAGCCTATTAGTCGTTCCTGAGGCCTAAGTTGGCCTAACGGGTTGTCAAAACACTAGAAATTGTGTAAAAATGCTTATTTTGTAACAAAATGAATCTAAGCTAATAAAACTAAAAATAAAATAAATGAACATAAAATGACTAGAAAACAAGCTCGTTAAGTGCCGAAAAAACTCTAATTTGCCACAACGAATTGTGGCATATCAAACTTTCCCACACTCAACTCATTTATTGTCCTCAAGCAACAAAACAAAAACACACACTAATAAGAAAATAAGATAACTAAATGGTGCTTGAGCATGCTTCATACGCTAGATTAATTCAGAGCATTATAAATGAGACAATGTAACGAAACATGTAATTCTAGCATGATATGTAATTGACTCTCGATTTTCAATATCAAACACGTTAGATCATTAAGTTACACAACAAACAAGTTCAAGAATGTCAAGCATATTATTCCATCTAAACAATTATAAAAGTACACATTTATGTTCGAAAAATACAAATGGTCAGAACTGTCAATACTTAGTCAAATTTTCATCTATGAGTTGTATCACTTAGGTCACATAGCACATTTCGGCTTATAACATTCTACGGCTTAAGTTGGTTTAGAATTGAAGAACTGAGTCTACAAAATAGTTTAAGTACAAACATTGTTTGGCACATTATATTGATCCCAATGCTACCCCAATTATATCTTTTCTCTCACCATCTTATATCTACTTTTCTCACCTTCCTTTTCTCTCCATTTTCTAAGTCATAATATAGTATTAATGAGTTCAATCAACTTAGCGAATTTTTTTGCAAAAATGAGAAGAATTTTTTCTTTTTATTCAAAATTTTCTATTTCACTCTTATTTTACTCACTTTGCTTTTATCCGTTCTATGCTTTTGCAACTCTCACTTTGCTTTTAACCCTCACAATGCTTTTGCTTATTCGATAATTTCAATAAGGCATAAGCTTGCAACAATCATTCACTTATTATACTACACCGTTCCTCAGTTTTCACTCACAATTTTTTTTGTTTTATTTATTTATTTTGAAACTACCGTTATATATCTACCTAACCATCAATATCAGTGGCCTGACATCTAAGTCCATGCATATAATTTCCAAGACCAAGAAAAAGGATCAAGACATAATACGTTAGGCTTACAGTTTCATACGAGGTTTATCAAGAAAATGGAATTAGGCCCAAAATAAGGTACTGGGGATTTTATGCATAGGGTCGGCTTTTTGGCTCTAGTGGTGACCAAACAATGCCTTAAGTCATCCATAGGTAATTCAATACATGGATTCAATTAACTAAATTTCAACATTCTAGCAACCTATAATTTAAACAAATATAAATGCTTTTTGTGCACTTATTTTTCATTTGGTATATTTAAAACACTTTCACCTATTTAAAGTTTAACAAAGTGAATTACTTAGTTTAATATCAAACAACCTAAAATCATTTACTATTGAGCTAAAATTACAGTTTATACATACAATCCTATTTACATACTCCTGATCAATCACTTGTATTTCTACAAGCTCGAGCACAAATAATCACCAAAAAAATTAGAATTAACTACTAAAAGAAACACATAAGAACAAGTAACAAAAATTTAAAATTTTTAAAAAACTTGAAAACTATTATGTTACCACGACACTTTATTTGGCACACTGTCCCTAATGTGCACCCAAAAGATAAGAGAAAATACTACCCAATTTTAGCATAGACATGCCTTGAGAGTAGTCGGATGGTCTTCATCATGTCAATTTAGCTCCAAATTTTAGTGCCTTATAATGTGTGAGGTTCTTACATAGAATTAGCACAATGTTTTTAAAGGAAAGATAATGATAAACATAAACAATTAAAACAACAAATTTTTTTTACTCTTTCAAAGGTTGACAAAGTCGTCATCATAGAAATCCTTGATACAGTTGTCCTCATCTGAATTGACCATCATCTCCTTTCCTTTGGTAATGGATAGTACATCTTGTGCGGGTCAAGTGTAGGATGGAGTACATCTTGTGCGGGTCAAGTGTAGGATGGAGCTTTCCAAAACAGAGGTGGTTGTGGACATTAGAATGACTCTATGCTGGATTGCTCGGCTAGATGGCTCATTACTTTCTCGTATTCATAGTTGCACTCGAGGTTTACTTCTATACATCGAGTTGTTTCTTCATTCATCGGAGCTACTGAAGATGAAGTTGCCCTATTTTTTTTGCACCATTGGTGGCACAGGTTGTGGATCTTCCATTGCCGGCACAGGTTGTGGTTCTTCCATTGGCTCTAAAAGCTCATGGTCTCGACTGTATTCTCGATGTGTTGCCAACTACTCATTTCCCTCATCCACTCGATTGGCTCATTGATTACAAAACCGTTAAAAAATGACATTGTTTAATATGCCCTTCGGTGGGCAAGTTGGTTACTCTTGGTCAACTTCTACTTTGTCCCTCATTCTATGTCCATAATCAAGTACAGGTATGGAAATCTTTGTGTGTGCCCTCCGACACATTGTCTCATGTTCTAGAGGATCAAGTCCCCCACATTAATCTTTCATCCCTACACAAAAGCATACAAAAGAATAGCACGGACACGGGTAACTTCCATGATGTGCTGTGCAGGAAAAATATTGGCACAAATAAAATATATCCACATTTTGGCCTCTAGAGTCATTATTGATTGTTCAATTCACAATGGTTCCCGGGTTACTGAATTTTGGTTGGGCTCAATCAGCCAGTCTATTCCAAGAATTATGTCGAATGCATGAAAGGGTAACTCCATCAAATCAACGAAGAAGACATGTCCTTGAACCATTAAAGGACACTTACAGTATACTCTATTCACCAAAACACTCTTAACATATGAACTAGTGACAGTCATACCTTTATGAGTGACTCCTACTAGAACTCCCAACTCATAGGCTAGTTTGCTCAAAACATACGAGTGTGTAGAACTAGGGTCAATAAAAGAAAACAACTGAATAATTCGTAAAGTGAAGGTACTTGAAATACATTGATCATTCCCTAGTCTTGTGGTTTCTTAATAGCATATACTCGTGCGAGCCCTCTTGTCTCAACCTATGCGGCAATAGTGTGCGGTCGAGTTTGTTGTCCAGCTTATCTTGTTTCACTACCTCAAATTCGACCGCGAGCTCCTCCTCGCACTGTTGCAAGGGTTAAGTTCTGATTTTACAACCTCTCTACCTGTTTTGGGCAATCCCTTAACATATGTTATTTAAATCTACACTTGAAACATCCCCCAATTAATTTTCAGGATTCCCTAGGACACCTGCGTTCGTAGTTTTCGCAAAGTGGCCAACTTAATTATTTGGGCAAACCTCATTTTCTAGCTAAGGTGTTACCCTGTTGCCACGATGATCTAATTGAAAGTTGTGCCTAACGTTTCTGCCAGAATTATGCGATTCATGATCCCTTTTTTATGTTTTCCTAGATTGCCCACACATTTGTTTTCCTGACCCCGTTACAGTTTGCGGAGCCACTATTCTAATCTCCCCGACAACCTTCGTTTTATCTATCAACTCATGGAGTTTTGCTGTGTCATGTGCTACCAGATAGAGTTGGATGTTATGATGCAACCCAAAGCGAAACCTTTTATAGCAATCCCTTTCTAGAGAGACCATCTCAGTTGTGTACTGGTTTAATCGCACAAAATTTTCCTCGTACTTAGCTATAGACATTTTACATTGCCACAATTTAATAAATTCACCCTTGTGAGCTTCCATGTACTACTAGCTTATGATCTTCTTCTTTCATTTCCAGGAAGAAATCCCAAGTCAATCGGTTCACAGAAGTTTCTTGCTTCACAATGTTCCACCAACAATGGGTTTCACTAATAAGTAAGGTTTCAATATATCACATCTTTCCTTCCATGATACAGGCCATTTGCTCAAGGATCTTTTCAAAACCCTCAAGCCGATACTCTGCCTTAGTAGGATCAACTCCCTTGATACCACTGAATTCCTTACCACCCAAAGTTCACAGACGCTCTAATGATAATCTTTAATTAGTTGGAACAACATTGGTGCTAGCGACACATTGGAAAGCCCCGATCATGGGTTGCACCAATGGTTCGATAATCTCATCCAAAACATTTGCCTTGCTAGGTCGTACAGGTGACGTCAAAATCTTGTCACCCTTTGGAGGGTCCACATCTCTATTAACACGGTTTGCGTTTGCATTGACTAATCTGGGAGGCATTTTACTAACTGTAAACACACATAAGACAGAAGTTTAAGCAAGAAAATAAGCAAGTACTATTATACATCCTAAGCTTAACAAATAGAATTACGAACTTAGTTCACTAAACGCATCTGCAGGCGAGCATAGAATGCACACCACATCTGTGAGCATCGCTCGCCAAGCGTATCTGTAACACAACCACTAAGAAGGTGAGTAGCAAAAAGTGATCCGAAGCATAATCTTATAAAAGAAATAGCTGAACCAAGGCAATGCATTTTTCCCAATCCTACCCCAACATCAAACAATCATACTTATAATTCCAATAATTTACAATCTTGGCGAACCTAACAAATTAACCATCCAACTTAGCTAGCTCTGATTCCAACAAATATAACACCCCATACCCAATCCGGACTCTGATCCCAAGTTATGGAAAACCTCATTAGCCACCTAAAAGACCCTCAATTTAAACCAACCTAACCTCCAACACACCATAAGTTAGACCATAAAATTTGTTTTTATTGAAGAAAACACAAGGTCGTGAACTCACATCGCTTGTTTCATGGTACGCAACAGCAGTAACATGCAAACCTACATCGCTTGCAAGAACTTAACTACTCAATCCCTGAAGACATAAATATTTCATTAAAGGAATTAAGAACATGCAAACCCTAAGTTTTGAAAAACAATATACACTACAAAACATAGTAGTTAAACTATCTGACAATGGGGTTCTCACCCTTGCTTAGCTCGTGTATTCTAAGTCTTTCATGGGGTAAGTTTACTTAAACAGGGTAGGACTACGAAAATGACTCCTTTGTGTTTAGATTATGCGAACATCTTCCCTAATTCCATGTATAAAAAATTATTAAAGGTTCACAACTAACAACTATCTAATTGTTAGGGTTCGCACTTTGCACAGTTTGACAACCCTGTCACTTTGCAGCAACTTTGGCGAACTCTATATAAGTTAGCTAGTTTTGATTATTTCATGCTTTTGCTTATGGTGAACACTCTGTTAGAAATTTAAAAACTTAGGCATGAACTTTTAAACTAAGAAAATATCAATCAAACTTGGACTATATTTATATACTTAAAATTTAGGTGTGTTTATATATTTTAAATAGTTTGCAAATAAAAATATAAAGAAAAACTTTAAGAAAATCTAAGTCCTAAAAAATTCGGTGAAATCAACAAATAGAAATATATCTCTAAGTAAAAATGGAATCCCACATTGCTTTTTAATCCAGGGTTCATTTGTACCACCTGTTTCGGAATTATGCTTCACCAGGATTACTCACTTTGCTACTGCACACCTTGCAATCTAACTATATGCAGTGTATAAAAAGGAGTGTGTGAGCTCTTTCTAACTTAGTGAATATACAGGAAAGAAAAACCAAATTACATGCATAAAACATAAGTTAAACAAAAGCTTTGGTAAGGTCACTGAATTACAAACTAGGTTCGCTATACTTATCTGAAGTTTACTTTGCAGATACTCACAATCAGTTAGTTTAAAACAGTAAAAAATAATATTTTGGAAAACACAATCTTAATCACATGTTCTTTTTTTTTTGGATAAACTGATCTCCTTATTGCTCCTCACTTTGACTCAAAGAGTCATAACATGTCCCATAAGTGTAGCAAAAAGCTAAGCACTCTCCAAACATGCCAACATCTCCTATTGAATGGAGCTTTAGGTCAACATTCCTTTATTACTCCTAACTATCCTAGCTTATCGCTCAAAACACAAAGGTGAGTACTCACAATCCTATGACATACAATTTTATCCAATGATTACAAAAGATTATAATGTCAAAACATTTACATAAACATAGAGTTCACAGGTCATAAGAAGCTTGCAAAACACTATTCGTAATCAGCTCACAATATATAGCTCACATATCACTGTTCATAAAAAACACTTATTTAAACATAGTCACAAAACAGAGTATAGAGAATGCTTACTCTCAAAACTTAAGATAAAACCCTAAGCTCCTATTTAACACTATGGTTCGCACATACATAAGGTTATCCCTGAACACTTACCAATTTGCTGAAAGCTTTAAACAAGCTTCACTTTTCCCTTGTCTTTGCTTGTAGATGGTTCTATCAGGTTCACAATATTACAAACATATACAAGTCACTAACAGTCAAAGCACATTAAAACTCATACATAAACACAAGTGAACCTAGGTTCGCACATGCTAGTCTTTTGGCGAACCTAGTTTCCTTTGTTACAAACTCTTCTTAATTACTTCTAAACATCAACATAATAGAGAAATAAAGTCTTACCTTAAGTCCTAAGAGCTAAGTTTTGGGATCTTGTTTTCATAGAAACTTGACAACAAGAGAAAGAAGTAAGAAGAAATTTGAGAGAGGTTTGTTGTTTGACAAAATATGTAATTTTAATGAAAAGAGCTTATTTTATAGGCACTAAGTGTTTTGATGTTCTTAGGATGCCCTAGTCATAGTAGAAGTATGAAAGAATTACATGTATGAATAGGGTTGTGAAAAGGAAAATAAGTTGACTTCTTAATTTTGGTATAACTGCCCTTTAGCTACTCTTACTTTTGTCTTTCGACCCAAAACAATGATCTCAACTCGTCAACCGCATAGGCAATCCCTGTTCGCTAAGTCCACTGGCGACCTTAGCTCGCCAAGCCCACCGGTGACCTCGGCGGTTCTTCAAAACCCAAAATCCTAGGCCGTACTCTGCAATGTTACATTCCAATACATGAATGACTCGCTATGATTGGCCATCAAAATAATGATGGGATGTTGTGCTGAAATTCAATCTTGCACCTTAGGATTCATACAATTGCTTCTAAAATCTCAAGGTGAAACAAGGGTCTCGGTTGCAGATAATAAACACAAGCACATCATGTAGTCTAACTATCTAGCAAAAATAAACTCCAACCAACTTTAGGAGTGACAGTCAGTTCTCACCGCCAAAAAATAAGAAGACTTCATTAGTCGATCAACTATCACCCAGATGACATTTCTTTTACTCAAAGATAACTGTAGACTAACTTCAAAACCCATAGCAATTCGTTCCCATTTCCTTTCAAGAATTGAGATGGGTTGAAGCACCTCAACAGGAACTTGATACTCAGTTTTCACTTGTTAACAGATTAGGAATTTAGAGACATACTCCACAATTTCTCTTTTCATTTCAGGCCACCAATATAATTCTCCAAGATCATGATACATTTTCGCACCACCAAGATACATAACAAAGAAATTATCGTGAGCGACACGTAGAATCAATTCTTTCAATTCAGCATCTTCAGGAACATAAATCCAATTACGAAATCTAAGGCAATAATTCTTGTCCACGCTGAATTTTTTAATAGTTCCTTGGTTAACAAATTAATTTATGGATTTTGAGTTATTATTTAATTTATTAATTAAATAATTGAAGTTCAAAAATAAAATTAAATTAATTAGTCATTACGAATCCGTTGAATATGGAAAAATTAAATATATTTTCTCATAAATTCTTTTATGGTAAAGTTGTTATGATTTTAACAAAATTAGAATTGGATTTAGAAAAGTATTTAATTGAAATTTAATTTAATTTATTTAAATTAATTAAATAAATAATGTTTATTTTGAGAAATAGAAAAATACGTACTAACTTGGATTAAATTATAAAGTGTTGGGTTAAAAGCCTAAGAAGCACATATAATTTGACCTAATACATGAGAGGCCCAAATCCCCATCATAATACATATGAGGGGAAGCACGCCCTATTAGCCCCTCTCTCTCCTAGCTCAACTAGGAAGTTTTTTTTTTCAATTGAAATAGAGTTCTACTAATTCAACAAGGATTCACTTCTTCTCCCTTTAAATAGATGACACTGGTAAGGCTAAATACACAATAAGTTTTACACAACTTTGAGATATTGTTATTCTACCTGAAAATAGTGTGAATTTGTTTCTAAGTATAAATTATATTTTCTGGAATAACAATTCTACCAATTTCTATTAAAGAGTGATTTTTATTGTAACATACCATACCCGGTCTAGTCACCGGACTTGAGCTATGGAATGCCACCTTAGCCACCTAAGTGACTCTCTATTAAAAACCATTCAAACCTCCAACACACCACAAGTTAAAACATTAGACATGCTTAACTTACTAATATGTAGCGGAATAACATATAAGTACTTTCATCAATACACTTGAACTAACTTCTAGGGCTCGCATACAAGTGAGGGTTCGCATACATATAAGGGTCAGAAGTCTTCTTAAATAGGGCTGGTCTTGTGAATGATTTCTTTGCATTTAGATTTTTTCAAACTCGCTTCGTAGGGTCTCTCATATTCTGTGTATTATAATTTATTAAGGGTTTGCAAAAAAAAAAGTTCATAAACGTTAAGGTTCATGCCTTGCACAGTTAGTTAACTTTTTCACTTCGCAGCAACATTAGAGACCCCTATATAAGTTAAAAAATCATGGATACTTCATACTCTAACTTATAGGGAGCACTAATAATTAGAAATTTTGGATACTTGAATATGGGCTCATAAATTAAGAACACGTCAAACATGGTTTCAAATTAAAATCATACTGACATTGAATTAACATACTTATTATCTAGATATATAAATAGTATCATAGGTTCAGAAGTTTCTAAGTAGAAGAAAAACATAATAGTTAAGTCTTAAATCAATCAGAAAAAATCAACAAATAGAGAGATAGCTCTAAGCCCAAGTGGATTGCCTTATTGTAACACCCTTTACCAGTATTCGATGCCGGAAAAGGGTACGAGGCATTACCAGACATAAACACAAACAATCATACCAAACCAAGACTTAAATTTCCATCCAAATTAAAATGTTTCACACATATTCATATTATCCCTAAAATGAGCCTATGAGGCCCAACACATGCTTTAAAAGTGGTTCGAGACTAAACCAAGAACTTTAGAAAATTTTACCAAACTTCGAAAATTTTTCATGTTACAGGGCTCACACGCCTGTGTGGTTTAAGGGACACACCCGTGTGATCTTGGGGCACGCTCGTGCTTCAGACCGTATCCAAATTAAGGATCTCTCTGACTTGTGCCACATGCACATGCCACATGCCCATGTGCTAGGCCGTGTATCACACATGGCTGAGACACACGCCCGTGTCTCTATACCCGTATGCTCAATTCTGGACATTCTATTTTTCCAAAATTAAGGTGCAAGGGACACACGGCCGGAACACATGCCCATGGCGCAGACCGTGTGTCATACACGGCCTAGACACATGCCCATGTGTCTACCCGTGTGGACAAAAACAAGGCTATTTGCCAAGCCATTTTGCCACCCTCACTTGCACACATCTACACAACATCACATGGCACAATTTCAAGCATATAAATGCATCCAAACAACCACATACAAGACAATAACATGTCATTCTTATACCATCATTTATCATGCTTAAAACATCATACTTAGCCCATTAAAAACATACTAATTCCACATTCACAAGAGGGCATTAACATGAATAAACTTATAATCAACATAAGCCATCATTCATGGCTATATATAAGATGAAACATTAACAATTACAAGCCAACATATATGGCCAATTTAATCATGACACATATAACAAATTGACCTAGTCCCTATACATGCCATAAACTCAAAATGCTTGAATTTCATCCATACCCAAAGTGATAGCTTGATAGTGTGATAGGATCTCCGGCGATCTCCAACCCGAGCTAGCTTATTAACCCTATAAGACATGGAAAGGAATGGGGTAAGCTATATTATATAGCTTAGTAAGTCCGTACGAAAATAATAAGCAACTCTTACCCATCTTTTATCAAGTCCAACAATTTAAACACAAAATAATACAAATTGCTATAAAGCTCACAGTTATAATTTTTATTCAGTCATAATGTTTACTCTATCAACTTATAAGCATAATTTAACATCTCTTGGCATTAGCCTAACAACCACAATCTCTTTATTATAACATATTACCACAAACAGCAAACCATTTCAAACCTCATAGAAAAAGTACACATTAATTATGAGAATTTACATTTCCAGCATATACCTTAACATCTTTCAATTCCTTAAACTCTTATCTTCCCATGTTTCTATAATTATTTTTAATAGGCAATTTTGCCAATCTTTCATTTATCTCATATCCAATAAATCACAATTTGCATGAATAAAACATGTTATATCTTAACTCAATTTGGCTCGAAAGCCAATCACATAATCGTCAATCAAATTTTATCATGAATTTCATACATCACAAGTATAGACCAATAATCACAAGGTTTTCACAAAATCATTCTCATGGAAATTATGAACTCACAATCTCATGAAATTAATGCTTATAAACTTTACATACATACTTGTACCAATTCGTAATACTTACGTACTATTTATCTTCTTTAACATACTCGTTGAATTTCCCGTTGAACCATTTGCAATACTAAAGGATACTTGGGAATCTCGTACACACAGTACCGTAACAATGCCATATCTCAGATATGGTTTTACATGTAATCTCGTAACGATGCTAATAGTCCAGCTATGGTCTTACATGAAGTCTCATATCGATGCCATATCCCAGATATGGTCTTACACATAATCTCAGTAACCCTAATGTCATGGTATTTGTATCCTATCTATTCCTAAGGTTCAACCAAGATTTTTGTTGTATCGAATCTCTGTCAGTCATTTCCGTAGTATCGTACTCAATAGCATTCACATTTCATTTCAATAATATAGCATTTACTACAATTATATAAATTAATCATTCATACACATATAATTTAATGCTTACTAACATACGAACTTACCTCGGCATCAAAATGGTAAAAAGGACTTAATCGTTAATTACTCGTTTTTCCCTAATTCTAATTTCAAACCTCATTTTTCTTGATCTATAATATCACATTCAACTTATTTAATCATTATACTATTCAAAATAGTCCAAAATCACATTATGGCAAAAATTACATTTTTACCCCCAAACTTTTGGCAATTTACAATTTAGTCCCTAGGCTAGTAAAATGAAATATAATCAATTTCTTCAAAACCCAAGCCTAGTCGAACCATATACATGCTTATAACAGCCCAAATTTTTCATTAAATCACACTTTTACTAAATATTTTATAACTTTTACAAATAGGTCCTTTTAAGCATTTTTACCAACAATCACTTAGCAAAAGTTGTTTAACAAACAACAAACATGCATTTTCTACCATTAAACATCAAAATACACAAATATTCAACATGGGTAAAATTTTAGACTTTGACATCTCTTCAAATTAGTGGTAGAAATAGGTAGATCGAGTAATAACGACTTCAAAAACGTAAAGAGCATTAAAAACGGGGCAAGAATGGACTTACAATCGAGCTTGGAAGTGGCCAAAACCCTACCCATGGTTTTTCCTTGTAAAATTTGGCCATGGGAGAAAGATGGATAAATTTTGGGCTTGATTTTTTCTTTTTAATTCATTTTAATTACTAAATGACCAAAATGCCCTTAATGAAAAACTTTAGAAACATACCTAACCACGTCCATTTTTGTCCACCAAATTAACCAATGGTCTAATTACCATTTAAGGACCTCCAATTTAAAATTTCATAGCAATTAGACACCTCTATCATGTAGAACTCAAATTTTGCACTTTTTACAATTTAGTCCTTTTTACTAAATTAAGTGCCCAAACGTCAAAATTTTTGACCGAAATTTTCACAAAACAATTCCATAAAATTGTAGAGCATGAAAATATAATAAAAATGAATTTTTCTGTGTCAGATTTGTGGTCCTGAAACCACTGTTCTGACTAAACCCAAAATCGAGTTGTTACACTCATTGCCATTAAGTCCAAAGTTCATTTCTACCACATTTTTAGAGATTATACCTTGCCTGGATTACTAGTTTCACCACTACTCATCGTGCAATCTAGTTGTCTGTAGTGTTTACAAAAGAGTACGTGAGCTCTTGCGAGCCTAGTGAATATACAGGAAAGAAAAACCACATACCACGCACAAAACATAAGTTAAACAAATATTTGGCAAGGTTACTGTACTGCGAACTGGGTTATTCTGATATATAAATAGAGTATGCTCTGGGACGGAAAGATTCGAACCTCCGCATAGCGGGACCAAAACCGTTGCCTTACCACTTGGCCACGCCCCATTTATATTTTTATTTGAAACTACTAAACACTAATATGGGTATTCCTTGTTCGTCAATTACAGTTCCAAATAGCTATAGATATGGAATAGATTCTTGTTACGATTAACGTAGAAGAGGTAGGATAGGCGGTTGGTCAGATCTAGTATGGATCGTACATGGATGGTAGTTGGAGTCGGCGGCTCCCTTAGGTTCCCCCATCTGGGATCCCTGGAGAAGAGGATCAAGTTGGCCCTTGTGAACAGCTTGATGCACTATTTCCCTTCAACCCTTTGAGCGAAATGCGACAAAAGGAAGGAAAATCCATAGACCAACCCTATACCTTCAATTCGATTAATTCTTAACAAATTAGTAGTCGCAATTTGTGAGGGTCGTTCTAGCTATATACGAAGTCCTTGATTAATAATAAGATAAATAAATTCTTTTTTGGAACTACATAGATCTATGGAATCGATTACTATATCCTGAATCGCACAAAGAGAATTCAAGTATTGTATACATCATTAGTCCGATCCTTTGTAGGAACTACCCGTAATAATGAACTTGCAAAATGGATCTATTTATCATAAAGAGAATCGTTGTTTCTGGCCCTACTTCACCTTAATTGTTATTTGAACAAGTCAAAGTCAAAGTTATGTCTTGGTCTGAGTGGGGATAGCTCGCCATACTTACGAAAAGCCTTGTTTTCTTATTCTCACTATCAGCTAGCTTAGAATAGTAAAACATAATATTTTGGAAAACACAATCTTATGCAGATGTTCTTTTCTATTGGATAAACAAATCTCCTTATAACTCCTCACTTTGACTCAAAAAGCTTTAACATGTCCCATAAGGGTAGAATAAAGCTAAAAAGTCTCCAAAGTCACCAACCTATCCCTTTAAATGGAGCTTAGCTCAACATTCTCTTATCCTTCCAAACAAGTCCCAGGGCTTCTTGTCCAAAACACAAAATATAAACTCACAACCCTATGGAGTGCCATTATATCCAATGTTTACAAATTATTATTGTGTTAAAATATTTACTTATACATAGAACTCATCAAACATGAGGAGCTCGTAAAATACGATTCATATTTAGCTCACAATATAGAGCTCGTATATCACTATTCATAAAAACACATAAATAATCAAAAATCACAAAACAGGGATATAGAGAAGTCTTAATCTCAAAACTTAGGATAAAGCCCTAAACTTTTTATTAACATTATGGTTCACACATACACGTCTAAACACTCACCAATTTGCTAAAAGCTTTAAACAAGCTTCGGTTTTCCCCTTGTCTTTGCTTGTAGATGATTCTGTCAAGTTCGTAATTTTACAAACATACACAAGTCACTAATAGCACATTAAAACTAATACATAAACACAAGCGATCCTAGGTTCACACATGATAGTCTTTTAGGTGAACCTAGTTTCTTTTGTTGTGAATGTCTTAACCTAATAGAGAAATAAAGTCTTATCTTAAAAATCCTAAGCCCTAAGTTCTCGATTCTTATTTTAGTAGAAACTTTACCACAGGAGAAAGAAATAATCAATGAATAAATTTGAGAGTGTTTTGTTGTTCAACAGGTTTTAATGAAAAGAGCCTATTTTATAAGCACTTAAATGTTTGGGTGTTCTTAGGGTACCCTAGTCGTAGTAGTAGGAAAGAGTTATGTGCATGAGTGGCCTGACCATTCTGAAACTGCTCCCATTTAGCTAACAAAATTAAATCATTTCTTTGAAACTTTTAAATTCTCTTAAGAAAAAATAGTTTAACTCTTAATTCTGTGACAATAGTACCATTTCAGCTCAAACTCAACTGAATATCCATTGCCCTCAATGTGAACAAAGCTTCCCAACTCAACACATCATCTACAACATTAACTTAACTTAGGGAATAATCAATCACCGGATCAAAATATTTTAATAATTCTAGGCCTTTATACTATTCCAAATTTAATTCTTGAATTTCTATTAGTATAGTTTTCAACTGTTCAAAACTCTGCTAGCATTATTCAACTGAACATAACTGGCATTTTCTTTAGAAACTTCGTCAATGGTAGAGCTATCATCAACAAGCCTTTACAAATCATCTATAATATACAATAAATCCCAAAGAACTACACACTTCTGCATTATTCACTAGAGATTTCCTAGTTCATAATTATAAGAAGTTCATTCAAAATAACTCAGATATCTCCTGCTATTATTAAAAGTTTAGAAAACTTATTTCTCGAATTCATAATTCACATTTAGTGATCATCAAAAATAATTATTTCTCTTGTAATATTTGTAACACTATTTTTCCAATATTAATCATGTGCAACTTCATTTCTCCCATAACTTGAATATTGTCAATTACATGGCAACAACTCTGATAAGATATAGCTAGAAAATTTTGTCTATTAAATATAAAAAGCGACTAAGAAATTGATTATTTGGTGTTATCAAAATCTCATACTGTTAAAATCAAGTCTGGAAAGAAATCTTCAGTACGTTTGACTTCCAACTCTAGCTAACAACAACCTGATCGAAAGTCCATAATCAAAAATTTGGTAGTTCTCTTAACTAAACAAATAAATCAACTATATCAAATCAAAAATGCTGGTTCTTCATGTTTTCTCTGATATGTTATTTGTAATCATTATACGATTATCATAATCCTATCTTTCTTTTTCATGAAAACAGTATCGCTTTTCCAGGTTACAGACTCAATTGAACACTTCCTTATAACAAATAACTACTTCAGAAATGCCCACAATTCCTATAATTTTGATAGTATTATTCTATACAGAACAATAAAGATCAAAACGATGTCGAGTATCTTATCAATTACAAACTCATCTTCTCATATGGGTGATAATCCAAATAGTACTTCTAGAAATATATCAATAAATTTTGTAATCATCTAAATCGAATTAATCCTCAATTCTGACATTTAGATATCCAGAATACAAACAAAATAAAATTCACAACCTCTTTCTAATATTTTCAAGGATTGTTAACACCAACATGCTATTGTTCACACACTCAATTCTATCAATCTCAACATTTATTGATATCTCTCCCTGAAAATTAATTGCAATTTGTATCTGTCTACAGTCAATCACAGCATCATATAAAATCAATCAATTCATATCGAATATCACATCAAACTCATCAAATGCCAATAAAATCAGCTCAACAAGGATTTCACAACCACAAATTTTTAGTGAAAAAAATGTTACTAGCACAATGTAACAGCCCGTTTTCAGTGATGTCGAAAATAGTGGTTTCAGGATCACAAATCTGACAAGTGAGTTTGTAAATATTATTTTTCAAATTGAACGAATAGCAAAGTACAAGTGAGTTGTCTCTAAAGTCCAGTGATTCTAGAAAATAAGGTTTCAGGACCTTTTTTCGTAAACCGAGCCCATAAATATTTTTATTAAATATTTATGAATTTATTATATGGGTGTATTGAAGTTCGATTTAGAAATTTTAATGATTTGTTAGTTAATTAAAGAAAAAATACTAAATCATAAAAGATGTAAAAGTTAATCACTATCAATGTTTATTAGCTAAATTACATAATTAAATTTGGTTTGAGGGACGTAAATTGTATTTATCCCATAACTAAGCTTAATGGACAGTTCTGTTTGTCTTTATTATTATAATATGTTAAGTTTATATTCAAAATAATAATAATAATAATAATAATAATAATAATAATAATAAAACATAAAGCATAAAATTAAAATGTCATATCTTCTCCCAATTTATTTTTCTCTTAGCATAATACATAATTCAAGAAGGAAAGCCAAATTTTGGTTTGATGGCAGCTTTCTCCCTTGCATGTGTACGTTCCCGAGGTCCGTTTTTAGTAACTTTTATGTTTTTGAACTCGTATTAGCTTAATTTAGCTAGTTCAGGGTCAATTCGTAAAATAGTTAAAAGTCTAAGGGCTTGCCATGAATGAATAGGAAGTGCTTTTCAATTTATTTGGTAGATTATTAAGGTTGGTTTTTAAATAGTTGAATTTTGTTAAGTGATTTTTAGTAATTTTAACGTTTAGGGACTTATTTGTGAAAATAGTAAAATTCAATATAAATTGTGTGAAATGAGGGAAAATATGGGCTGTTATAAGACTAAGGGAAAATCAGCTAGCATGAATTTAATTAAAATTTATTAAATTGAAAGTTTCGGGTTTGGAGACTAAATCGCAAAAAGGGTAAAATATTAGGGGTAATTTTGAATTTTTATGAAAAGGTTAAATTGTGTAAATTTGATTATATACGTGCTAAAATTGGCTTAATTGGATAAAATTATTATATATATAGATCAAGAAACGAGACAGTCAAAGTTAGATCGAGCAAAAGCTAAAGTTTCGAATTAATTATCGACTCTGTTGTTGTAACCGTTTTAGTCGAGGTAAATCTGTATAAGGAATAAGTTATTTTTTTGTTATTTTGTATGTAATGTTAATAAATATAATGTTACAAATAAACTAAATTAATAGTTGTATAATATTTTGTTAATATGGATCAAATATGATGTTAATTAATTTCAGTGACATAATGCTTTGGCTTGGATGATGTATATAAAAATGGTATAATGATGAAGGAAATGTATATTGGAAAAGGATATAATGGAATGCAAATTAAGGCTATGGATATGTAAAATGGTCCTATTTGAACCTCATGAATACTTAGGGTACAAATGACATGTCGTTAGAGATTATAAGATTTCGAGTGCTGGTCTTAGATGTCCTACCGATGGTTAAGGTTTTGCATTTATTGCGAATTCTCCACAACTCGTATGAGCAACACCATGTAGCTTGTAACAGCCCGACTTAGACCCTATTCGGAACATTGGTTTTGGGTCCACGAATCCGAGTCAGAAAAATATTTAAAATTATTTTCTGTGTTTATTATGTGTGAATTTATATCTGTGAAATTTTCGTGTTTTAATTTTTTTTTTTGAGTGCTCAATTTAATAAAAGGGCTTAATCGCGTAAAATGAAAATTTGATGGTTAAATGTGAAAGTGCTTAATTGTTATTGTCTTTATAATATGAAGTATTTATGTTGCAATTAGGCCATTTAATTATAGCATGGACGGTTGAAGACAACCATTATAAAGTTTTATATTAATTTATAAAGGTTAAAAATGTAAATGATGTATTAATATGTTATTACAATAAAACATAAAATAAGAAAAAAAAAACCATGCATTTATCTTTTGAAATGGCAGAATGTTGTAAGAAAGAAAAGAAACAAAGAGCTTAAGAGTTCGGTCATTAGCAAGCTTAATTCAAGGTGAGTTTTAGCTCGGTTTTTGATAATTTTTATGTTTTTGAGATCGTTGTCGTGTTTCCAATCAAGCCCATGTCTCAATTTCTGAATTTGATGATGATTTTGAATTTTTCCATTGTTGAAAGCTTTTGATTTTTGTTGTTTGATGCTGGAAAATAAAAGATATGTGATAGATTAACATATTTTGTATTTGAATTTTTGATAATTTTGAGTAATTAGGGCTAATTTGTAAAAATAATAAATTGAGGGACTAAAATGTAAAATAAATGAAATGTGTGGACTTGTGTAAGGAAGATGAATATTTGGCCTAAGCATGGTATATTGAAATTTTGCATATTTTGTGTTTTGTGCAATAGGGACTAATTTGTGAAAAGTGTGAAATGTCAGTGGTAAAATTGTAATTTGCCCATTTATGTGTTTTTGGACTAAATTGAGTAAAATTATGTTTGAATGAGTTTAATTTGAATATGTTTAGATCAAGAACAAAAGAAATCGGGTTTGGATCGGGGGAAAACCAAAGTTGTCGATTAGTCGTTCCGTTCCGATTACTGTTGTTCGAGGTAAGTTTATAGGCAAATAGATGTTATTTATTTTAAATAAATACGAGATTATTATGCTGAAATGAATTATGTGAAGTATATATATGTTTTTAGCCGAATGTGTATATACTAGGGAGCTATATTTACAAATTCATTTCGACCAAGTTATGACGTCCGGAAGCCCCGTATGAACCTTAGGAATAGCTAGGATCCATATGTCATGACATAGGCTTCTGATATGTGATGTGCGAGTAAGACCATGGCATCGATATATGTGTGCGAGTAAGACCACGTTTAATACGTTGGCAGCGATATGTGACTTCGATATATGTGTGCGAGTAAGACCACGTTTAATACGTTGGCAGCGATATGTGACTCTGATATATGTGTGCGAGTAAGACCACATTTAATACATTGGCATCGATATGTGACTCCGATATGTGTGTGCAAGTAAGACGCTGTCTGGGACAGTGGTATCGATATGTAATTACATGTAAGACCACGTCTAAGACGTTGGCATTGTATGATATGTGTCATTATCCGAGTATCCTATTCAATCCCGAATGGTTCAACGGGCAATGATAAGTTGTGATCGAATGTGTAAATCGAGCTAAAGTGATCAGGTATAAGATAGTTGATTATCTATTTGAAAATAAGGTAAGTTGGTTATTTGATATTTGATGCAAATTATATATGATGCAAATGAAAACAAATGTTATATGAAAAGTATATTTGGCCAAAGGTTATGTATAAGTAACATCATATTTGTAATGTATGTGCAAAAATATATGAATGTTTATTTTCGGTTTTATGATTATAAAATATGAATACTTATGATATGATTAATGAGTATATGCATATAAGTATATATATATATATATATATATATATATATATTCGATTATATAATAATATTATGGCTTTGTAATTGAATGATATTTTGATAATAGATATTTGTATATTCGGCCAACATAAATTTTATTTATAAAAGTATATGTTGTATGTGAATTTATGATGGTTTATGTTAGTTTAGTTAAATTGAATTATAAATGTGATTGAATGTCTTAATTGCTTATGACTTACTAAGCTATGTTAGCTTACTCTGTGTGTATGTTTGCCTCTGTCTTATAGATTTTGGAGATTAGTTACGGGCTCAGGGATCGTCAGAGAAGCTTATCACACTATCGACTATTTTCGATACTTTATAAGTTAAATTTCGAACCTATGGCATGTATAGGCTAGATTATATTTGGATATCATGATTTTGGTATGTGTATATATATAAGCCATGCAAAAATGGCTTGTTTATTGGTTAAGTTTGGTTTCAAGGTTTGATTGAATTATAATTATGTTTGATTGTGGTTTTGGTGATTTGTCTAAGGTTGATACATAGATAAATATATGTGAATTTTATTTTTATGCTTTGTTATGTGTTATTATGTGATGTAGTATTAAAGTATATTCGGTTTTGGCATAGGCTTGTTAATAAAGTATATTTCATGGTGTATATATATATGTTTGGTATTTGCCTATATGGTTTGGCTTGATTATTAAGTTAATTGATGATTTAGTAATCTGATATGGGATAAGCATATTTTGGTAAGTATGTTCTTGGTAAATATGATTCGTGATGTTCAGTTAAATGATTCGGCAATGAGAAGTGGTAATTATATTGTATAATCGGTTTAATAGTTAACTTATTTTGGTAAGTTTGTTTGATGGCATAGTTTTCGTTTGTGGATGGTTATGAATCGGTTTGTGTGATGTTAATGTAGTGTTGGATGTGGTTTCGGTTGTGGCAAGTTTATAAAAGTTATATTATGAATATATTATGGCTTGTGTAATTGGTCTTTTTGGTACGGTCTGTGATAGCAAATTATGACTATGTTCTATGGATGATGAGTCGGTCATTTGAGCAAGTATAATGTATCTAGTTAATAATGTTAATTAACTACGAAATGGCATACCTATTTGCGTTTAGTTGTGATAATGGTAGGATCTATTGAGGTTAAATTTGATGACCGAATATATGTGGCTAATTGATTGGTTGTGTATATGTATTTTGGTATGAAAAAAATTAGCATGTGAATTTGATGTTCTTTGATTTGTTATTTGTACTCAAAATGGTTCTTTTTTTCTTTTTGGTAATATGGTATAATATACAAATGTATATTGATTATATTTTCAAAAGCCAAAGTCGCATATGTTAATATTAAATAAATTTGGGTTATATGATATGCTCGGTTATTAAACACATGTTTATAAATGAGTTATTATTAGGTTTCTTTAATGATAATAATACATGAATTTTGTATGTATTTAAAAGTATATTATATATGACTTTGAGTTTTCATTGATATTAGTGTTATGATTTACATTATGTGGTTAATATTTAAACAAATTTATGTTTTAGTTATATGAATATAACATATGTGTATATGTAAATGTTTGGAATTTGTGTCTCGTCCGATAATGCCTCGTAACCCCTTTCTGGCAATGGATACAGGTTAGGGGTGTTACATAGCTAACATCTGGACTCACAGCTCGTATGAGCATTACAGAAAAGGTTTTAGTTACATATACAGGCACACTTTGTGTGAGCATGGCTCCCAAATATCCAATGTTATTCTATTTGGTTAAACGGGTAATTAAGGGTTAAAATGAAAAGGTACGTATATAAAAATACTATGTTATTGAGAATACAGAATGGAAAATGTAATGTAAGTATTTGGATTGAAAAGGTAACATTTGAATTATGTAAATGAATGATTTATATAGTGAAATTCTTTCCATGATATAAATGGGTAATAAAGGCTTAAATGAATGAAATTAATTATATAAAATGTTATGAAATTATAATATATGGAATAGAAAGTTTTAGCATAAAAGCTTTGAAGGATTGAATGTTACATATTAGAGATGCGAGGAATGTTATGCATATAGATTTGATTCTATTATATGTTCATTAATACGGATGAATATTTGAGGTTTCATTACTAAACTCCCTGACTTGTGAGGTTAGTGTTGTAATAGGAAATGGATAATCTCTTAAGCATGTTAAAGGAATTATTTATGAATTTCATAAATTGAGCCTATTCGTAAGTTTACATTTAAGATTTATATGAGCTTACTAAGCATTGTTTGCTTATGTTAGTGGTTTTATTTTCCTGTAGATCATTGGAAAGCTCAACCGGTTGGAATCGCGTAGGAGCACAATCACACTATCCATTCTTCATATGGGTAGTTTTGGTTGTTTTGATAATGGTTATAAATGACATTTAATAGGAGTTTATTTTATGTTGCCAATGTGATGTGCGTTAAGTTTATTTGCCTATATGCCTTGATGTTGGCGTATAAATTTATATATGTAGATATGGGTTTTGGTCACTTGTGCATGCCTTGTGATTTAGATGGCTTTTGATTCATTGAAGTGTGAATGAAGTGGTTCAATGGTATATGTGTGATGTAAGTTTAAAATATGAATTTATGGCATTGATTTTGAGCTTATTTGGATGTTAACTTGTGGTGCCAATGAGGGTATATTGGATAGACATTTAGATTAAATGATATATGTGTGTTTTAGCATGTAATAGGGTTATAAGGTCATTCCTGTGATTTGGCTTGTTTTGAGTTGTGCTAAGTTTGTTGTGATTAATTTTGTTAGTTGTTGGCATGTAAATAATGGTGTAAATATGTGTGGTTGGACCCTTATGCACACTTTCTTGATAAAAGATATCATATGGTAGAATGACATGTTTTTGGAATGGTTATTTGGCATGATTGGTATAGGTTTAAGTTATGATCTTGAGATGTTGAATTGAATTAAGTTTGATATGTACATTTTGGTGCCTTCATTTGCATATTGGTTAGATCTTAAAGGATTTGATTTGGTATTTTGAAGTGTGTTTTAATGTGCTTTAGTTATGTGAAAACATGTGGGATTGAATTTGTTTGATGTGCAAGAATTAGTGCTTGAAATGTTTTGTTTTAGGGTAGTTTGTTTAGCACACAACCTGGGACATAGGCTGTCACATGACTATGTGCCACACACGGTCACCCCACATGGTCATGTGTCATTATTTTTTTAGGTACATGTTTCACACAATTTAAGATGCGATCTGCAACACGACTGTGTGTCTCATGGCACACGACCTATGACACAACCGTGTGACCCTAATTTGAATACACATATAGGCGGACACACGGGCTGGGACATGGCCATGTGTCCAGACTTCGAACGTCCACGCAGTCTGGGCTATGTCACAATGTCGTGTGACTCCTATTTTCAAGTTTTTCCAAATTTTTCAATTTCATTTCAAAATGACCCTAGAATGTTTTAAACTGTTTTTAGGGCCTCATAAGCCCGATTTAAGGCTTGTGAGTATTTGTTTACTGTAATTAAATTGTGTTGTTTAATTTCATTAATTAAATTGCATTCTTTATTCTATTATAAGATAAATTTTTCAATTTGTACTGTAATACTCGTAACCCTAATATATTGACGGAGACGGGTTAAAGGTGTTACAACAAACATGCTGATCTAACAGGTTTGTTATTTTAATATCACAATCAGCCAACTCTACTTGCATAATCTTTTTAGTTATTAAAATAATTCAAAATTATGAATGCAATACTACATGCTTAATCATGATTTGTATAAAAATGGTATATGAAGAAAATGTACCCAAAATATCATCGGGAATAGTGACCTCTATTTTGACTTGATAAGTATAAATTTCAGGAAGGTGCACAAATTTTAGATCTTACTGATGTATCCCTGTCTCATGCTTAACCAATTAAACAATCAAAAATTTTTAATCATTTACCATATTAATATTTTGAGGGTAGAGGAGTGTCGAAAAAGACACAATTTGGGGTAGAGGTTGTTGAGCCGCATAATTGGCTTACAAAAACTCTGAGACTACTGCTTAACTATGTTGAACGAAGCATTTTCATATAATTTTCTAACATTTATAGAACTAGTAGACTGAGACTCGCTTCCTGTTCGAAATCCAAAATGTTACTATCAACTTTATCAGGTACAACACAATTAAACTCGGCTGATATTACAAATCTATAAGAAAAACATAGTCAAATCGGATCAGAAGCATCACATAAAACTCCAGGTTATTGTGGCATGTAATTCTAGATTCAATACACACTACATTTATTCCTATAATCGATTTATTCCTATAATTGACTAAACCGTAGCTCTCATACCATTAAATGTAACACCACATACCCGGTCCAGTCGCTAGACCCAAGCTATAGGATACTACAACAGAAAACCAGAACTTCATAAGCAATTTATTCAATAATACACAATAATCAGAAATACAAGTTAATTCTACGTTAAACATGCATTATGATCATAACTATGTCTTAATCGGGCTTACGAAAGCCTTCGAACAAGTTTGGAACCAAATCAAAACCAATCTGAAACATTTACAAAATAATAGGTAAAAATGCAAATCAAGGGTCACACGGTCGTGTGGCCAAACCGTGTGAAGCTTGGGGCCATTTGATGCAATGCCACACAGTCGTGTCCTCAAACCGTGTAACAACCTAATGCCGCATAATAGAGCGTCACACAACCATGTCGCTAGGTCGTGTGACAAGCTATGGCCATGTGCATCATCCTGCACCAAAATTAAATAGTCTATACGATCGTGCCTTGTACCCATGTGGGACACACGACCGTGTGGCTAACCATGCCACAAGGTCGTGTGTGTCTAAAATGGCTTCCACATCAAGCAAAATTTGACCCAAAATCCCTTAATCCATAAGTCAATACTGTAACAGCCTGCTTTTCAGTAATGTCAGAAATAGTGGTTTTGAGATAAAAAATTTGACGAATAAGTTCATATAATTAGTATTTAAATTATACGAGTTAATAATAATTTTATTTTGAATTTTGATTCGATAGTTGAACTAACTGAATTAAAAGTTAGTATAAGTGGTTCAGTTCAAAAGTCAAGTGGTTATTAAGACCCCGTTTCCGTATTTTAAAGTTGTAAATATTTAAAATATTTATAGAGTCGTATTATATGTTAAATAAAGTTTGGTTCGATAATTTTGAAGATTTATTGCTTAGTTACGGTAAAAAGATTAAATTGTAAAAGAGGAAAAAGTTAATTGCTATAGATTTAAAATAGTAAAGGGACCAAAATGGTAATTAAATCATGGTAAAAAAGTCCAAGCGGTGGTGGCATGATTAAATCCACTAACTTTTGGGCTATTTTCTTAATTAGTCCTAATTAGTTTAGGATTAAACTGAAATTAAGTTTGTTTAGTTAAAACTTAATATAATTAAAGGATCAAATGTGCAATTAAACCTTCTTTAAATAGTAATTATATCATTTGCATATTTAATGGACAGTTTCTAGGCATAACATTGTTAAATTTGAGTGAAATTAAGGGAGGGTAAAATTGTAAATTAAGAAAAAAAGTAATATTAAAACAAAACAAAGTAAAGAAACATTGGTATTTTTCTTTGTTTTCATCTTGTTCATTCGAAACCCTAGAAGAAGAATAGAAGAAGCTTCAGTTGAGCTTTGGCTCTTCGATTTAGGAGATCCTAAATGAGTGAAAAATCGAGAAAAAGAGAAAATTATCAAATAGATCATGTACTTTATCGTTGCTGCAATTTAGTCTGGTAAGTTCATACAATTTAAATTTAGTACATTTTTAAATGTATTATATGCCGTAATTTTATAATGTTATGAATTATATTGATCTGTGTAATTGAAAATGAGAATAATGAATTGACACAACGTCAATCATTGATTGAGCTATTCTAGACCGTTACTGCAAATCAGTCATGTAAGTCCGTTCAGTTTGTAATTTAATATCTATATGAATTGTATGATTATATGGTGTGAGATAGCAGATATTAATTTTTCTATTAATGATGTAAAGATGTTTGGAATATGTTATTGAATTTTAGTACTTGGGCCAGATGAACGCGAGATAGAATACAACTGAATGATGGTGTGTTATACGGGGATAGAGTGGAGATTGATGTGGTGTGCTTTATATATTTTTCCTGAGTATGTTGAGGTTCAACATTTGTTACGAACCCTCGTGTTATACTATCCTGTTCTGGCGTGTTATGGGGGTGGATGTATAGCCTATGGGTTAGGCACTTAGTGTCGGAGCGTGTTATCGGTTGGATTAGCTCTCATGAGTGGTTAGCATGTTATCAGTTGGATTAACTCTTATAAGCATTTGGTGTGTTTCAGTTGGACTACATGTGTACTCATATCTGTAAGTTGTTCATCAAGTCGTAAATTATTGTATTAATAACTTGTTTAATGACTTTGAATGGCATGACTTGTACTTGATATCTTGAATTGACTCTATTGTGGACATGTATGTTTTCTGGAAATTATTATTTGAGCTTTGAATTGACCAATGTAATTCATTGGTTTGCAATTATGGATGACAACAAACATTAGTTGTTGAATTATATTTGATTAAATTGTTATATCTACTTCGATAAGATTCATTGTTTTAGTCCATCGAACTTACTAAGCTTCAATAAACTTACTTGTGTAACTTGCATTTTCTTGTAGATATCTTTTCATGGGACGGACGATCGGATCAACACTCAAGTCACACTATCTATCTATTTTCGGTAGATTTTTGAATGTCTATTTTAGATTATATGGCATGTAATAGGTCGTTATTTCAATGACCTCATTTGATATGTATATATATAAAGCAAGTAACTAGTGCATCTTTTGGTCGATGTTGTCTTGTAATGTGATGATAGCTACGTGGTTGCTAGGTTTGGTGGTGAATATAGTTCATTTTGTGAAGTTGTGGTTAAGTTTTTGGTAAGCTTTCCTAGGAATAAATATTGTACATGTTTGATCTTAACTTAGCAAGTTATAAGGTTAGGTATTTGGATTAAAATTAATGATTTATATTGTTGTATAAATGTGTATACTTGTGGTACCATTGAGGGTACATTGGTTAGGCACTTAATATGGTTGACTTAGCATGATTTCAGCATGTTTAATGGCATTTTGAATAGGTCTAATGGCTAGTAAATGGATTTCTTAGTGTCCAAGAAATCTTGAATTGATTAACTTGAGTTTTAAGGTTCATTTTGGTGCACACGGGCTATCACACGGCCGTTGGCCATGCACGGTCCGAGACACGGTCTGCAACATGGCCGTGTGTTTCAAGTCAGTTAGTTATACGATTTAAGGCACATGTTAAGACACGACCGTGTGTCCCAACTTCGAATATTCACATGGCCGTGTGTTCCCTATTTTTGAAATTTTTCATATTTTTCTGAAGTTTTTTGACTTGTTTCAAATTAGTCCCTAAGGGTTCTAAGATTATTTCTATAGTCCTTAAGCTCGATTTAAATCTCATAAATGTAAGTTATTGTTGTAATTCAACTACTTTATGATATTTGATAAATTATAATGTAATGATCAATATTTTACTTGTTTATTTCTGTTAACTTGTTGTAGCATTCCCGTAACCATATTCCGGCAACAGATACGGGTTAGGGGTATTACAAATGCAATAGACTTTTGAACAACTTGAAACAAGGCACAAAAATATACCAAATTCAACTTAATTCACTTACCTTAAGTGCCTAACCAATATCCAAAATTGGCACCACAAAGTCAATCATGCAACAACAAGCATTCATCACCATTTATATCAAGACAATCATGTTCAAGCACACATATACATTCACCATCTCTTTTAGCTAAAATATCAATAATAAAATTTCAGCAATGACCTAAAACATAACTCATCAAGCAAAAAATATCATATTTGCTAATTCCTTTTAATCATTTCACATCTCAACTCAAAACACACCAACCTAAACGTTTGTCTAATTCAACCAACAATCAAATACCAAATCATGCCATTGCCTAAACATTTAAATAATGCCATTCAAAATTTTACCAACATCATCAACCTACTAAATATCAAATTGGTACCAACCACTTAACATAACAGATTACATATTTAAGCTTATACACAACAATAGTGAAAAAACATGTTCATTATTTTCGTAAAGTGTGAGCATTCTATATACATGCCATAAGTAACCAACTATCAAACATCAAAATTTTACCAAATCAAGACACGATAGCTGTGAGCTTCTCACTGATTCGACCAACACCTTCTGGACATCCAAAATCTACAGAAGAGTAGTAACCTGAGTAAGTATATAAAATACTTAGTAAGCCAATACAATATAAATAAATAGCTTAGCTTAACCATTCAACAATGACATGAATAAATATAAAACAAATTCACCTATCATAGTATTCAAAACATCAACCATATGAGATTTAGTCTAAACCACATACATATTTCAAATGGTAAAATACTAACTTTATATCAAAATTCATCATGAATTCATTTTTCAATTTATCACTTTGCATCACTTTAACCATTAAAAATTGCATCATATATCATTGTCATGTTTATTCATATCATGACATAGTTCAACTATTTCGGGTCAATAAATAATGAAATATGAATATTCAGAGTTCGCATTTCATTCACATTAACGATACAATTTCACACTGTATATCCTTTGATTTTTCGAATGGAAATTTGTAAAAGAATTCAATACACGACTATGGGAAATAGATAATGCTCATCTGAGCTAATCATATACAGAAATATATGCGTCAGTTTACCTGTCTGGGCTAAACTAGTAAAAACATAGAAAAATAGTATGGCCAGGGTTATACTATTAAAACAACAACAGATTACCAGTCCAGGCTAAATCTGTGTCACATGTATATCCGAGTTCGCAAAAAATGTTGGAGCTCGGTCCACAATAAGAATCATTCAGAAATCTCATGTCTGAGACTATTACCTGGTCCATTGGAATTATCTCAGAATTTAATTTATTACCATATAGTCTAATTTAAATTTCACCAGTTTATATATAAATAATTAACAACGTTTAATAATAAATTGTAATCATGAAAAGTAGTATGAACTTCCCTGACAAAAATCATAGTAATTTAGATACCAGGAACTATTCAGCAGGTTTTCTTTTTTTGCGTATCAACAACTTGATCATGCAATAAGATATAACTTGAACGAAACTTTTGAATTCTCAACCATGGTGGTTTCGTGGAACAAAGAAACATGGAAGAATATGATAAGATTTTTTTATGTTTTTACAGTTTTAACTTATGTTTATAATTTAAATTAATTAACAAAATATCAAATACTGTCCACTAACCTTAATAATGGCTTAATTGCCTCATAAGTCCTCTGACAAACTTTAATTATGAACTTTAGCTAATAATTAGCAATAATGATAAAATTTTACATCCTTTACGTTTTAGTTCATTTTACTTAATTAACTATCTAAACATTAAAATTTCCGGACCAAAATTTAATATAACTATATAGTAACTCCATAAATATTTAATAAAAATATTCATAGGCTCGATTTACAGAAATAAGGTCCCAAAACCTCATTTTCCAAAACCACTTGACTTTCGAGACAAACCACTTATAGTTAACTATATGTTCAATTAGTAAAAATTAATCAAATAAAATTTCATTATAAACTATATTTGACCCATAAAAATTAAATAAAAATTTTACAAACTCAATCATCAGATTTGTGGTCCCGAAACCATTGTTTCCGACACCACTGGAAAACGAGTTGTTACATTATTTCATGAGGCTTTAGTTATCTCGAAGCATAAGCTACCACGCTGCCTTCCTACATTAGCATACATCCAAGTCCTATGTGTGAGGCACCACTATAGATTACAAAGTCCTTCCCAGATTCTAGTTGAATCAGTGCAGGTGCTTTGGTGAGAATTGCCTTAAGTTGCTCAAAACTTTTTAATCTTTTATATGTCCATGCAAACTCTATATCCTTCTATAGCAGTTTCGTTAAGGGTGCCACTATAGTGTCAAACCCTTCCACAAACCTGCGATAATACCCTGGTAACCCCAGAAAGCTTCACACTTCAGTAACATTATTCGACGATCTCCACTCTAAAATTGCCTCTATCTTTTTCGGGTTTACAAGAACTTCTTCTGTCCAAACCACATGACCCAAGAACTCTACCTCTCTTAACCAAAATTCACACTTGCTAAGTTTTGCAAAATAGTTGCTTCTCTCACAAAATCTGTAACACAATTCGCAGGTGTACATCATGCTCTTCCTCAGCTCACAAATTGACCAAGATTCCATCTATTAAGGCTACTACAAACTGATCCAAATACTCATAGAACACTCAATTAATCAAGTCCATGAACGCAATAGGTGCATTACTTAAACCGAAGAGCATGACCAGAAATTCATAATGCTAATACCTAGTTTTGAATGTGATCTTCAAAACATCTGATTCCTTCACCTTAAGCTGGTAACATCCTAATCGCAAGTCTATTTTTGAGAATACTTTGGCACCTCATAGTTGGTCGAACAATTCATCAATTCAAGGCAACAGGTACTTTTTTTTACAGTCAATTTGTTTAACTATCTGTAGTTGATACTCATCTTCAAGCTATCATCCTTCTTCTTCACAAATAGAATTGGCGATCCCAAAGGTGATACACTTGGTCAAATGAAACCTCTGTCAAGTAACTCCTATAGTTGTATCTTCAATTCTTTAAGCTAATTTGGTGCCATGCGAGGTGTAACACACACTGGCGAGCTACTAGGGTATAATTCAATACCAAACTCCACCTCATGATCTAGGGGTAAACTAAGTAGCTCGTTTTGAAATACGTCAAGAAAATCATTTATAATGCAAATGTCACGAGCCCTCATCCCTTTGTCCTGCAAACCCATCACACAAGCTAGATAGTTTCTCAGCTTTGATTGCCAAGACCATGTTAGACAGAAGTTAGGCTCGCTCTCCATCTACAACAATTTCCACCCCTTCACCACTTCATAGAGTCACTCTTTTTAGTTCAAAATCTATTGTTGTCTTGTGCTCAATCAGCCAGTACATTCCAAAGATTACATCGAAACCATAAAAGGATAATTCTATAATAGCCCATTTTTATTGGTTTAGGAAATAGTGGTTTCGAGACCACAAATCTAACGAGTGAGTCCATAAATATTATTATTTGATATTTACTAATCAAATATAATATTACATTTAATTTTGATTTAGTTGTAATAACCCGTTTTTAGTTTTTTTGAGACCGTAAATTCGACGAGTGAGTTCATAAATATTATTATTTAATATTTACGAATCAAATATAATATTATATTGAATTTTTATTTGATAAATTCTGTTAATTGGACGAATAGTTAAGTTCAAGTGGTCTATCCCTAAAGTCAAGTGGTTTGGGGAAACAAGGTATCGGAACCTCGTTTTTGTAAACCAAGCCCGTAAATATTTTATTAAATATTTACAAAGTTAATATATAGGTGCATTGAAATTCAGTTAGAAAATTTTAACATTCGAATAGTTAATTGAGTAAAAGAACTACATTGTAAAAGTTACAAAAGTTAATTACTATTAGTTTACCATTATTTGAGGGATTTATAAGGTAATTAAACCTTAATTAAACTTAGTGTAACAACCCGATTTAGGGCCAAAACAGAATAATGGTTTCGAAACCATGAATTCGAGGTTGAAAAAAAATTAAAATTATTTTGATTAAGTTTTAGTGTTTATATTATGATTGCATAATCGTGTGAAAATTTCGTTGCGAAATTTTATCGATTGGGTGTTTAATTTAACGTTTAGGACTTAATTGAAATAGGTGAAAAATGTGTATGTTCTAGTTCATAAAGTACTTGATTGAAATGGGGGTTTTAAGTAGAGGCCCTTAAATGGAAATTAGACCATTATACTTTATATGGACAAAACTTTGGACATGGATGGAATTTTTAAAAAGTTTAGTAGTAAGGGCATTTTTGTCATTTGCATAATAAATGAAATAAAATGGGAAAAATAACTCAAAAATGTGTTCATCTTCATTTAGCTTGGTCGAAACTTGCATGTTCTCCATAGCTAGGGTTTGTTTCAAGCTTTCAAGCTCAATAGTAAGTGCATTCAAGCCCCGTTTTTAATGTTCTTTACATTTTTGAAATCTTCGTAGCTCGGTTTACCTATTTCTACCATTATTTCGAGTTAGGGTTTATGTTTAAAAATTTACCCATGAATGATATGCATGTACTTTGATGTTTTATGGTAGAATATGAATGTTTGAGTTTAGGAGAACGATCTTTTCTAAGCGATTTTTAGCGAAAACGAGCAAAACGATATAATTGGTAAAAATACCTAATGCTCATAAGTGCATGTTAGAGTGAGAATTTGATGTTTTCATAGAAGAGAAAAATGATCAGCATGTCATAAAACATAAGAATAAGGGCTGAAATTAAATTTCCGAGCCTAGGGGCAAAATCGTAATTTTGTAAAAGTTAGGGGGAAAAAACATAATTTTTCCATAATGTGATTTTTGGATTGAAATAAATAGTATGAGTATTAAATGAACTAAATGTGTTGTTATAGATCAAGAAAAGCGTGGAATCGACCTCGAACGGGGGAAGGAAAAGGTTTTGGACTAAATTGCAAAATTTTCATATTCTGCACCAAGGTAAGTTTGTATGTAAATAATACATTAAATTCATTTACATTTTTATATTTCAGCCTATTATATATATTTTAGCTGATTTTGAAGCATAAATCAACTATTGGAAGAATGGAAATAAGTAATAGAGAGAAAAATCCCGGTTAAACATTCGGAAAGATTGAATAATATAGATGGAGCGTAGCTAGGTCACATGTATGGTGCTGAGTGCACATCATGTGTACAAGAGAGCTACGAGATACTATGTAGTAGCTAGGTCACATGTGTGATACGGGATGTATCCCATGTAGACAAGAGAGCTACGGGAGAGATAAATGTAGCTAGGTCACATGTGTGATTCCAAGTGAAGGACACCATGTAGACAAGAGAGCTACGAGATAAATTGGCTAGGTCACATGGGTGGTAGAGGCTGAATGAGATATGAAATTAAAGCTTAATGAATCTATTCCCATGTAAAAGAAACAGAGTAAGTAAAGGAACTCTATATTTTGAGATATTTATATTTGTGTGTGACTCACTTAGAATGACTATGTGATCCCCTGTTCTAACTTTGAAAAATCAGTAAAAATTGTACAAAAAAAATTAAGAAATATAGTTTATATGTATAGATTCCTTATTAATTCTAGTTTTAAATGAAACAGAGGTCAAGGCTATTTGAATTGTGTACTGGGAGAAATTCAATTCGTAGTGAACAGAGGTCAGATCAATTGAGTTGTATAATAGGGGAAACTTTAACTGATAAACTGTACTAATTGGCTGGACCAAAAATTCTAGAAAAATTTTAGTAAGATGTAATATGAGTCTAGTTTCAGGAAAATTTTACGGATTTGAATTTCGAGTTTTGTAACTCGAGTTATGATTTATTTAGTAATATGAGACAGCTTGACCAAAGTGGAGTAAATAGTAAAATTTAAAAGTAGATACACTT
The DNA here is from genome assembly GCF_025698485.1 of Gossypium arboreum. Lineage (NCBI taxonomy): Eukaryota > Viridiplantae > Streptophyta > Magnoliopsida > Malvales > Malvaceae > Gossypium > Gossypium arboreum. The sequence goes on from NC_069079.1 coordinate 46,808,812, forward strand.
GAGTTATTGTGTAAACATATTAAATTCTTTATTCATTATTTATGTACTTGCTTACTAAGCTATAAGCTTACTTTCTTTTCTCTCTTTTGTCTTATAGTGTCGTCCAACTTGCACAGGAGTCAAGGATCGTTGAAGATCTGCCTACACTATCAATACTTTTGGGTATTTGAACTGAACATTTTGAATTATGGCATGTATAGTAGACTTAGTTATTTAGTATCTGACCGATTATTTTGTACGAAGCCTTTGAAATTGGCTAGTTTTGTTAAAGGCATATGTTATAATGATTCATGATCTAATTGCACGCCATATTTTTGTCTCGGTTTTATTTAATAGTATGTACTATGATTTGTTAATACCTCGTACCCTGTTCCGACGACGGATACAGGTAAGTGGTGTTACATTTAGTGGTATCAGAGCTATGGTTCAGTCGGTTCTTAGACTAATAAAGTGTGTGTAAAAGTCTAGCTATACATGCTATAAATATACTGTGATAGTGTGGTGACTCCTGATTATTCTAAACTGTGTTTTGTTTTAATATAGCAATAGATCCTGAAGGAACTACAGCTGATGATGCTGTTAGTAATGCGCCGGCTCCCGCACAAGGGACCGCGCCTGTAGAAAGTAGACCTGAGACATTGAGATAGGGAGATGAGGCTTAGGATGCCTTTCTCCAAATGATGAACAATTGGTACATTGAGTTTATTCGAGCAAACCCAAATGCTCAACCTCCTCCACCCCCTTCCATACCTCAGACGGTTCCTGTAGCTGCTCAAGGTATAGATTTGGTAAGAATGAACAAGCCTCCGGTTGACAAGATTCGAAAACAAGGGGCCGAAGAGTTTAGAGCAAAGATTGATGATGATCCCGAGAAAGCGGAGTTCTGGCTTGAAAATCTACCCGTGTATTTGATGAACTCTCATGTACATCCGAGGAGTGCTTAAAGTGTGTTGTATCACTTTTGAGAGATTCAGCCTACCATTGGTGGAAGAATTTGGTAGCAGTGGTGCCAAAAGAAAGGATTACTTGGGATTTCTTCCAGAAGAATTTAGAAAGAAATACATAAGTCAACGATTTATTGATCAAAAACGGAAGGAGTTCCTTGAATTGAAGTAGGGCAAGATGTCTGTGGCAGAGTATGAACACGAATTTGTAAGCTCAGCAAGTATGCCCAAGAATGTGTGTCCACCAAGGCCATTATGTGCAAAAGGTTTGAGGATGGGCTAAATGAGGACATTAAAGTGCTTGTAGGAATTTTGGAGCTGAAAGAATTTGTAGTATTGGTTGACCGAGCTCTTAAAGCCAAAGAATTGAACAAAGAAAGAAGAAAAGCTGCTATTGAGGCTCGAGATGCCAGAAAGAGGCCGATAAGCAAGTCATTTCAATCTCAATCAAAGAAGTCCAAAGAGACAAACCCTCGAATGACAATTTCAGCTGGGGATTCACACAGAGATCGTGGTAGGGCATATTCGGGCTCTATAGCTCAAGCTACTTCAGTGGCAAGTGTGGGTAATGTGCGATCTAGAAAGCCCGAATGTCAGCAATGTGGCAAGCAACATTATAGCGAGTGTTGGGGAATGAGCGAGCTTGTTTCAGGTGCAGTTCTCGCGAGCATTTTATCAGAGACTGTCCGGAGAAAGTTAAAGAAGAAAAATTTCAGAGTGCTAGACAGAGTACTACCGCTAGCAGAGGTAGACCATCGAGAAATACTAGAAGTGGTTAAAGCAGTAAAACTATAATGAAAGATTCAGCGGCGAGATCAGAAGCTAGAGCACCTGCTAGAGCTTATGCCATACGTGCCCGAGAGGATGCATCATCTCCCGATGTGATGACTGGTACATTTTCTCTCTATGATGTTATTGTTATTGCATTGATTGATCCCGGGTCTACGCATTCCTATATTTGTATGGATTTAGTATCTAATAAGAAGTTGCCTGTTGAGTTTACTGATTTTACGATTAAAGTGTCGAACCCCTTAGGCCAATATGTGCTAGTTGATAAGGTTTGCAAGAATTTCCCATTAATGATTCAAGGTCACTGTTTTCTGGCTAATCTGATGTTGTTATCATTTGATGAGTTTGACGTTATTTTGGGAATGGACTGGTTGACATTGTATGATGCCAAGGTAGATTGTAAACAGAAAACACTAGAGTTGAAATGTGAAAATGGTGAAATTCTGTGGGTTGAAACAGATGAATCAAATAAATTGCCTATGGCGATTTCGCACATGCCTGCACAAAAATACATGAGGAAAGGGTGTGTAGCTTATCTGGCCTATGTAATGAATACTGAGCTGCCTGAATTGAAGCTTGAATTAGTACCGATAGTCTATGAATTTCCAGATGTATTTCCAGAGGAATTGCTTGGATTGCCTCCGAACAGAGAGATAGAGTTTGCCATTGATTTGTTGCCGGGGACTGCGCCGATCTCGATTGCTCCATATAGAATGGCTCCGACTGAATTAAAAGAATTGAAGGCTCAGTTGCAAGAGTTAACAGACAAGGGATTTGTGAGACCGAGTTTCTCTCCCTGGGCTGCTCCTGTATTGTTGGTAAAGAAGACGGATGGCTCAATGAGGCTTTGCATTGATTACCGTCAGCTTAATAAGGTGACTATAAAGAACAAGTACCCGTTGCCGAGGATTGATGATTTATTCGATCAGTTAAAGGGGGCCACAGTGTTTTCAAAGATCGATTTGAGGTCCAGTTACTACCAATTGAGAGTTAAGGAGTCGGATGTGCCGAAAACCGCCTTTAGGACAAGGTATGGACATTATGAGTTCCTTGTGATGCCTTTCGGCTTAACAAATGCTCCAGCTATATTTATGGACTTGATGAACCAAATCTTTCGGCCATATTTAGATAAGTTTGTAGTAGTGTTTATAGATGACATTCTAATTTATTCTCGGGATGAGTCTGAGCACGCCGAACACTTGAGAACCATATTGCAGATCTTAAGAGAAAAGAAATTGTTTGCTAAGTTTAGTAAAAGTGAGTTCTGGCTTCGTGAAGTCAGATTTTTGAGACATATAGTCTCAGGTGATGGTATTCAGGTGGATCCGAGTAAGATTTTCGCGATCGTTGATTGGAAACCGCCAAAGAATGTATCCGAGGTTAGAAGCTTTTTAGGCTTGGCAGGGTATTATAGACGTTTTTTCGAGGGATTTTCGATGATTGCCTCTCCTATGACTAAGTTGCAGCAAAAGAATGTTAAGTTTGAATGGACTGATAAATGTCAGCAAAGTTTTGAAAAGCTGAAAGCACGATTGACTGAAGCACCAATTTTAGTACAGACCGAGCCGGGGAAGGAGTTCGTAATTTATAGTGATGCATGATTGACAGGCCTTGGATGTGTGCTAATGCAAGAGGGTAAAGTGGTAGCTTATGCCTCGAGACAGTTAAAACCGCATAAGAAGAACTATCCTACACATGATTTGGAATTGGCCGCTATTGTCTTTGCCTTGAAGATCTGGCGACATTATTTGTATTGTGAAAAATGCCAAATTTTTACTGATCACAAAAGTTTGAAGTATTTGATGAATCAAAAGGATTTGAATCTGGGACAGCGGAGATGGCTTGAATTATTGAAGGATTATGAGCTAATGATTAATTATCATCCGGGAAAAGCGAATGTAGTTGCTGACGCCTTGAGCAGGAAATCTCTTTTTACTTTGAGAGCCATGAATACGGGGTTAGAATTGTCCGATGATGGGTCAATCTTAGCAGAGATGAGGGCTAAACTGTTATTTCTCCAGCTGATTTGTGATGCTCAAAAGAATGATAGTGAGTTGTGAATCAAGAGAACTCTGTAACATCCTGATTTTGGGCCTAGTCGAAATAGCGGTTTCGTGACCACAAAATCTGAGATAGAAATAATTATTTTATGATTATTTTGAGGTCTATGATATGATTGCATGATTGTGTGAAAATTTCGTGAAGAATTTTTATGCATAAAGTGCTTAAATTGAAATTAGGGACTAAATCGAATAATTTGTAAAACTTGCATTCTGGAAGTTTCTAGTATGAAATTGTTTTGAAATATTAATTAGGAGGTCTTAAATAGCAATTTTACCAATTTATAAGTCTATGGACAAAAATTGGACATGGATGGAATTTTGGAAAGTTTAGTAGTAAGGGCATTTTGGTCATTTAGGGTAAAATGAATTAAAATACAAAATTAAAAGCCAATTTTGCTCATCTTCAACCCCATGGCCGAATATAGCAAGGAGAAACCATGGCTAGGGTTTTTCAAGCTTCCAAGCTCAATTGTAAGTCCGTTCTAGCCTCGTTTTTAATGATTTTTACGTTTTTGGAGTCCCGGTAGCTCGATTAAGCTTATGCTAGCAATAATTCAACCTAGGGTTCATATTTGGAAAAATACCCATAGGTGAAATTTGTGTATTTTGGTGTTTTATGATAGAATATGAGGTTTTAAATTATGTTAGACAACTTGTACTACTCGGTTTTAAGTGAAAACGAGCAAAAGGGCTTAATCGGTAAAAATACCTAATAGTCATAAGTACATGTTAGAGTGAGAATTTGATGTTACCATAGAAGGGAAAAATGATCAGCATGTCATAAAACATAAGAAAATAGGCTATAGTTTAATTTAAGAGCTTTGGGGCAAAAGTGTAAATATGCGAAAGTTTAGGGGTAAAACTGTAATTTTACCAAAATATGATTTTGGGTCAATTTGAATAATGTGAGTCCTAATTAGACTATATTTTAAATGATAGAGCAAGGAAAACTAAAATTCGGGCTAAAATGGGGAAAATACCAAGTTGTGGATGAAATGGTAAAAGTAGTCATTTTCGTATACGAGGTAAGTTCATATGTAAATGTTGGTAACATAGTTATTATTTTAAATATTTTAATGTTATTTAAATGATATAATAATTATTATGAAATATTATATTGTGATAATTGTTTGTTAATATGTCAAATTATGTGATATACTTGGAAAATGTGAAATACTACCGAGTATCAGAATTGCATTCCGTAGAAGATGGTTGAGACACATGATTGGGAAAAAGGTCCCGTTGAACCTTAGGAATGGATTAGGATACAAGTGACATGTCACTAGGATATTTGGGCATCCGAACTCGTTGAGTTGAGTCCGAGTTCACTTATGGATGCGAATGTTCGAACTCGTTGAGTTGAGTCCGGGTTCGAGAGATGTAACTAGGCATTCGAGCTCGTTGAGTTGAGTTCGAGTTCACTTATGGATGCGAACGCCCGAGCTCGTTGAGTTGAGTCTGAGTTCACTTATGGGCGGGTTACATGGTAGCTTGGCTACATATGTTGCACTTATGTGCAAACTTTCCATGTATCCGAATTATATTCCGATGTGTTCAACGGGTAAAATTCTACTCAAATGGAGGAATACTCGAGATGAAAGGGACGTATTGGTAAGTGTTGCGAAATGAATACTTTGAACAGGTATGTACTTAACCCTCGGGTTGAAAACTCGATATAACAACAATATGGTAAGATGATAAATGAAAATGTGATATGAATGTCTCGGTGATGATTATGCAAATGATGTTTTATGTTTGCATATATAGTTGTGTTACTTGCTATTTGCATGTGAGCTTACTAAGCATTTATGCTTACTCCCTCCTTTTCATTCCTTGTAGTGTTGACAAGCCAGCTCGGAAATCGGGACGGTTGGAGGCACACTCACACTATTCAGTATACCATCTTGGCATAATGGCTTGTATATTTTGAGTATGGCATGTATAGCATTATAATCATTTTGTATATATGGTCTTATGATATGGTTATTGAGTGGTATGGAAATGCTTGGTAATGATTAGCCATTGGAATGGCTAATCATGATCATATTTGGTGTTATGTATGCTAAATTGCTAGCTAATCCATGGAAACCATGAAATAGGTAAAATTTACCATAAAATAGATTCAGACAGCAACAGTGATGTGAGTTTGAAAAATCATTAAAAATAGTAGAAATACAATTATATGACGAATAAAATATGGAATTGAAGAATTATGAGTCTATTTTCATATGGATGGAACAAAACAGGTATATGAGTTATATTTTATGAGATGTTTAAATTTTTGTGAAATAGGTCCAGAGTGATTTCTGGATCCCCTATTCTGACTTTGGAAATTCACCATAAATTGTTAAAAGATAATTATAAGTCATGATTTATATGTACAGATTCCTTATTGAGTCTAGTTTTATTAGCAACAAACGGCATAGTCATTGAAACTCTGTACAAGGAGATATCTAATTTGTAATACACAGAGGTCAGAGCAGTCAAACCCTGAAATAGGGGAGACTTTAACTAATAAACTGTACTAATTTGCTAGACCAAAAATTATAGAAAACAATTATTAAATAGATATATGAGCTTAGTTTTAGGGAAAATTTACGGAATTGGATTTCAAGTTTTGGAACTCGAGATATGAATTTTTAAGTGAATGTGACGCAGATTGCTAGCTTGACTGAAAATTTTAAAAATAAATTGTTTGAGCTGTTTAAGTAATGAATTAAGTCTGTTAACACCTCGTGTTTCACTCCGGTGACGGTCTCGGGTATGGGGCATTACAAACTCAGTGCGAATCGGGTTATGACTCAGATTTTCGAGTTGGACCAGATGACTATTTGATGTTTCGAGACAGGATATGTGTACCGAAAAATGATGAATTGATTCAGAAAATATTACATGAGGCGCATAGTGGCTGTTTGTCAGTTCACCCTGGTAGCACAAAAATGTATAATGATTTAAAGAAGTTATATTGGTGGCCAAGTATGAAAAGGGACATTTCTGAATTTGTAACCAAGTGTTTAATCTGTCAACAAGTAAAAGCTGAGCATCAAGTGCCTTCAAGATTACTCCAACTGGTAATGGTGCCTGAGTGGAAATGGGATAGGATTACCATAGATTTTGTAACCGGTTTGCCTCTGACTCCTACAAAGAAGGATGCTCTCTGGGTAGTGGTTGATAGGTTAACAAAGTTGGCTCACTTTATACCGGTACGTACCGATTACTCACTTGATAAATTAGCTGAATTATATATTGCTAAAATTGTGAGGTTGCACGGGGTACATATGTCTATAATATCAGATAGAGATCCGAGGTTTACCTCGAGATTCTGGAAAAAGTTACAAGAAGCTTTGGGCACAAAATTGAACTTTAGTACCGCGTTTCATCCACAAATAGATGGTCAGTCGGAAAGAGTAACCCAAGTACTCGAAGATATGCTTAGATGCTGTGTTTTAGAATTTGAAGGCAGTTGGGAGGAATATCTACCTTTGGTTGAATTTGCCTACAATAACAGTTTTCAGCCAAGTATACAGCACCGTACGAAGCCTTGTATGGTCGCAAGTGTCGGACTCCTTTATATTGGACCGAACTTAGTGAGAAACAGATTCACGGAGTTGATCTAGTTAAAGAAATCGAAGAGAAAGTAAAAGTAATTCGTGATTGCTTGAAAGTAAAAGTAATTCGTGATTGCTTGAAAGTTGCTTCAGATCGACAAAAGTCATATGCAGATTTAAAAAGAAAAAAGATTGCATTTCAGGTGGGTGATAAAGTGTTCTTGAAGGTGTCACCATGGAAGAAGATTCTGAGATTTAGCCGAAAAGGCAAGTTGAGTCCGCGTTTTATTGGGCCGTTCGAGATTATTGAGAGGATTGGACCAGTGGCATATCGGTTGGCATTACCGGTAGAATTAGAAAGAATTCATAATGTGTTTCATGTATCAATGTTGCAACGTTATCGTTCTGATCCTTCACATGTGATTTCTCCAACAGAAATTGAGATTCGATCGGACTTGACCTATGATGAGAAACCAATTAAGATTTTGTCTCGAGAAGTAAAACAGTTGAGAAAGAAAAGTATAGCTTTAGTGAAAGTGTTATGGTAAAGACATGGAGTAGAAGAAGCTACGTGGGAACCGGAGGAAGCCATGAGAAAACAGTACCCAAACCTTTTTACTGGTAAGATTTTCAAGGACGAAAATCCCTAAAAGGGGAGAGTTGTAACAGCTCGATTTATGGCCAAAACGGAATAGTGGTTTCGAAACCACGAATTTGAGGTTGAAAAAAAATTAAAATTCTTTTGATTAAGTTTTAGTGTTTATATTATGATTGCATAATCGTGCGAAAATTTCGTTGCGAAATTTTATCGATTGGGTGTTTAATTTGACGTTTAGGACTAAATTGAAATAGGTAAAAAATGTGTATGTTCTAGTTCATAAAGTACTTGATTGAAATGGGGGTTTTAATTAGAGGTCCTTAAATGGAAATTATACCATTTTACTTTATATGGACAAAAATTTGGACATGGATGGAATTTTTGGAAAGTTTAGTAGTAAGGGCATTTTGGTCATTTGCATAATAAATATAAATGGGAAAAATAACACAAAAATGTGTTCATCTTCATTTATCTTGGCCAAAACTTGCATGTTCTCCATAGCTAGGGTTTGTTTCAAGCTTTCAAGCTCAATAGTAAGTGCATTCAAGCCCTGTTTTTAATGTTCTTTACATTTTTGAAATCCTCGTAGCTTGGTTTACCTATTTCTACCATTATTTCGAGTTAGGGTTTATGTTTAAAAATTTACACATAAATGATATGCATGTATTTTGATGTTTTATGGTAGAATATGAATGTTTTAGGTTAGGAGAACGATCTTTTCTAAGTGATTTTTAGCGAAAACGAGCAAAACGGTATAATTGGTAAAAATACCTAATGCTCATAAGTGCATGTTAGAGTGAGAATTTGATGTTGTCATAGAAGAGAAAAATGATCAGCATGTCATAAAACATAAGAATAAGGGCTAAAATTAAATTTCCGAGCCTAGGGGAAAAATCATAATTTTGTAAAAGTTAGGGGGCAAAAATGTAATTTTTCCATAATGTGATTTTTGGATTGAAATAAATATTATGAGTATTAAATAAGTTAAATGTGTTGTTATAGATCAAGAAAAGCATGGAATCGACCTCGAACGGGGGAAGGAAAAGGTTTTGGACTAAATTGCAAAATTTCCATATTTTGCACCGAGGTAAGTTTGTATGTAAATAATACATTAAATTCATTTACATTTTTATATTTCATCCTATTATATATATTTTAGCTGATTTTGAAGCATAAATCGACTATTGGAAGAATGAAAATAAGTAATAGAGAGAAAAATCCCGGTTGAACATTCGGAAAGATTGAATAATATAGATGGAGCATAGCTAGGTCACATGTATGGTGTTGAGTGCACATCATGTGTACAAGAGAGCTACGAGATACTATGTAGTAGCTAGGTCACATGTGTGATACGGGATGTATCCCATGTAGACAAGAGAGCTACGGGAGAGATAAATGTAGCTAGGTCGCATGTGTGATTCCAAGTGAAGGACACCATGTAGACAAGAGAGCTATGAGATAAATTGGCTAGGTCACATGGGTGGTACTAAGTGTTCACCATGTGTACAAGAGAGCCGAATTATATGAAATATGATGGTGGGGCTGTGTGCTGAAACTATCAAGTATCGAGGATTGATCCGAATTGTTCAACGGGATGGTTTTGAGGTGACATTGTAATCATGGACCTATACTTGTGATGTATGAAATGTGGTGAAAATGAATTGTGATATGCATGTTAAAATGAGGTTAATACAAAGAAAGTGTGAAAGAGTGAATTAGCAATAATACTGTTTTGGACAATCACAGTGACGTGAATTTGAAAAATCATCAAAAATAGTATGAATTTAATTAGAGGCTGAATGAGATATGAAATTAAAGCTTAATGAGTCTATTCCCATGTAAAAGAAACAGATCAAGTAAAGGAACTCTATATTTTGAGATATTTATATTTGTGTGTGACTCACTCAGAATGACTATGTGATCCCCTGTTCTAACTTTGAAAAATCAGTAAAAATTGTACAAAACAAATTAAGAAATATAGTTTATAGGTATATATTCCTTATTGAGTCTAGTTTTAAATGAAATAGATTTCAAGGCTATTTGAATTGTGTACTGGGAGAAATTCGTAGTGAACAGAGGGCAAATCAGTCGAGCTGTATAATAGGGAAAACTTTAACTAATAAACTGTACTAATTGGCTGAACCAAAAATTCTAGAAAAATTTTAATAAGAAGTAATATGAGTCTAGTTTTAGGAAAATTTTACAGATTTGAATTTCGAGTTTTGTAACTCGAGTTATGATTTATTTAGTGAATATGATGCAGGAGAGACAGCTTGACCAAAGTGGAGTAAATAGTAAAATTTAAAAGTAGATACACTTGAGTTATTGTGTGAACATATTAAATTCTTTATTCATTATTTATATACTTGCTTACTAAGCTATAAGCTTACTTTCTTTTCTCTCTTTTGTCTTATAGTGACGTCCAGCTTGCACAGGAGTCAAGGATCGTTGAAGATCTGCCTACACTATCAATACTTTGGGTATTTGAACTGAACATTTTGAATTATGGCATGTATAGTAGACTTAGTTATTTAGTTACGTGTCATAATTGTCTAGGTTTAAAATATTAATTATAGTATATGACCGATTATTTTGTACGAAGCCTTTGAAATTGGCTAGTATTGTTAAAGGCATATGTTATAATGATTCATGATCTAATTGCACGCCATATTTTTGTCTCGGTTTTATTTAATAGTATGTACTATGATTTGTTAATACCTCGTACCCTGTTCCGGCGACGGATACGGATAAGGGGTGTTACACTTAGTGGTCGATTTATGGTAAGGAAAATGTTTCATTAATGTTAAAAAATAAATTAAATAAAAGTAAAATATGTTTTATGATTTAAAAAAAGAAAAGAAAACATTAGCATTTTTCCATCATCTTCCTCCATAAACCGAATCCTCCATGAAAAAGAAACCAAAGCTTTTGGTGAAGCTATTTTCTCTTGCATGGTATGTATTTTTAACATGTTTTTAGTAATTTTTATGTTTTTGAGTTCGTTGTAGCTTAATCTAGCTAATCCAGGGACTAATTCATAAGATTGTTAAATTTTTTATTTATTCCATTGATGAATTTTTCATGTTTTAGAAGTTTAATGATAGATTATTAAGCTTGATAGTTAAATAGGACTTTTTTGTAAATTGATTTTTGGTTAGTTTTAAGTTTAAGGACTAAATTGATAAAATAATAAACTTGGCATGAAATTCTTGGGATATTTTAATAACTATGGGATGTAATTTCATAGGGGAAAATTCAGCTAGCATGGAGTTGGTTTAATTGTGATAAATTTTAAAGTTTTGGGTTTAGGGACTAAATTGAATAAAAGGTAAAAATTTAGAGCAAAAGTGTAAAATGTTGATTAAAAGGTCAATTTCATGAATTTCAGTATTTAAAAGTATTTTAATTGGATAATTAAATTAAATTATTATATTTAAATCAAGAAACGAGTCAATCGGACAACAATCGCGGAAAAGGAAAGTTAGTGGTGTGTAATCATCGATGTTGTGTTCCTTGCCCTTTTTTTTATTAGGTAAGTTCATGTAATGAATGAACTAATTTAGTTCTTTTTTTGTTAATTAATAAATATCTAAGTATATTATATTTAAATTTGCTTGCATAATAAATATTAGGTTGTGAAAATGGATCAAATTAAAATGAAATTATAATTGAGGGTCATGATTGAAAATGGAGAAATTATATAGTTCAATTCATGGGAAAAAGAAATATTTAAGTAATTATATGATGTGAATGTGAATCACAGCTCGCATGAACCTCGTGAATGCTTAAGATACAAATGACATGTTATTAGGGTTATTTACCGTCTCAGGTGCTGGTCTTGAATGTCATATTGATGGTTGAGGTCTTGCATTTGTTGCAGATTCTCCACAACTCATGTGAGTAGCATTATGTAGGCTAACATCTCAACCCACAGCTCGTGTGAGCAGGACCATTTCACAGCTTGTGTGAGCATTTACAGTTGCAGCTTATGTGAGCATCATTCTTATGTATCTGACATTATTTCATTTAGTTCATCAGGTGTAAAATGAATATATGAAATGGTTATATGAATCAATTATATGGAAGTAGATATATAAAATGGCTATGTGGAAATAGATATATGAAATGGAACATTAGATATAGATATTTGAAATTAAATGTGAGTTGTTAAATGAATAGGTGATGGTTGAATTGAGTTTTAAATGTGTTTACTTGTAAGATGGCTATAACGAACTGAATATTGGAAGTATTAATATGTGAACATGTCTTTGATATATACAAGTTTGGCTCGAATTTAGTAATTATGGAACATAACTAGTTGGGTTTTGATATATGTTCGTACTGAATTAGTTGGAATTTTTGAAATGTGCTTATTTGCGATATATGTTCAGTAAGGTTTGATTATTTCTGAATTGGAATTATGACCCATGTATTCGAATTTATAATAAGTGAATTGTGGATATTTGAAATTGATAAGTTTTAAATGTTTATTAATTCTTGGTGTGTGAAAGGTAAGGAATGAGTGTGCTGAACTATGTTTTATACAGTAATGCCTCATATCTCTAATCTGGTAACGGATACAAGTTAAGGGTGTTACATTTGATTGGTATCAAGCTATGGTTTATTCGGTTCTAGGACTACAATAGCGTATGTGAGTCTAGCTATACCTGCCACATTTAACCTGTGATAGTGTGATATCTCCCGACTCTGACGAAAATTATTTTGATGAGACAAATATGCTTTCCAACCGAGCTAATTCCTATAGTACAGAATGTTATACTCAAACGGTTGAGTGAAAATGTGTTGGTGATGAGTTGAAACTCATAAAGGTATAAATCAGAATGCATGATATTCTGCTATTGATAAATGTTATAATTATATAAGTATATGAGTTGTGATGTTTGGTATGTGATTGTTACGAGAATATTTTGATTGTGAATTAATTATTTGATTTAGCGTATGAATTATGTGTTAAGTACAAAAGTGATCATAAGTAAAAGATGGTTAGGTGTTTTGAGAATGTGGAATTAGTAATGAATTGGCCATTCATAATAGTATGTGTGATGTGCATGTATATATAAGAGATAAATTTGAGGCTTTATGACCCTCATCCCCCTCATCGGTAAAGTATTGTAATAAAATCCGTATTATATGGCTTAAATAAGCTTACAAGTGTGGAATGAAAGAGTCTCGTGATTGAAGGATTAGTACTATGATCAGCTAAGAGAATGAGTCTGCAAGTGAAGACAGTAACAGAAAAGATATTGGATCGTGTTGAAGGCCATTTGTAATATGCAAAGTCACTGTTAAAAGAAAAGTTGAATTAGATGAAACCAAATATTCAGGTATGATATCTAAAGAATATATTAACTGGAAGTTCTTCCGAATTGGCCTCATTAGTGTTGGGATAATGAGAAATTAGTGATGTCAGAGATAGACAGTAGAATCATATTTGAATTATAAAGATATTTGACCATAGCGATTATAGTCGAATGGTTTACGAGAACTCTTCTGGGTACTCTATGTGTTCAATTATCCTCAGAGGTATGTAAAGATGTATATTTTCAGATGAAATTCTTATCATATGAGAATGTTATCTATATATATTGATATATGAAAGCATTGTTGGGCTGTTCGGGTTACAGTCGGCATATTATATCTTTCTATGGTATTCTATTTCATTTTATTGAAAGAAAAGATCGACGATTAAATCTGTGTGATGCTAGTATTTTGTTCCTACTGGTTGTTGATCTGCTTAGTATACATGAAGATTATATTGTTTCTGTTATTGTTGATTCCGGTGTATATGAGTGATGTTTTACTTCTGAATTTCCTCTGAGACATCACTGAGATATCTATCATCTGATATGGGTGCTTTCTTAAAAAGATCAGTATAGTGATATATTTGAGAATTACAGTATCTCTACTTTCTTATGATTCTATTTGGTTATCTGTGAAAAATATCTACTGAATGACTGTAATTATATTTCAATTTCTCTTATGTTCAAAATGCATTATTGATAATTGGGACATTATATATCTATACGGTTGAGATGTCGGCCTTATTATGGCACTATGATTTTAATTTATCTGATGGTTGTGGCTTCAGTATGGTTCAAAGCTTCGTTGAATAATAATTGAAAAGTTATTGCTTGACAGTTGAGGTCAACTCAGTTGTCTAGTTTGATTGGATTAATTGCTTGAAGAATTAATCGAGTTACTTGTATCTGAATCTATCCACAGGGTGGAAATAAACTTTGAATGTTCATAGATAAATAGATGAATATTCTGAATGCAGGATTCATATTGTAGAAGATATGATACAGAATTATATCCATCAGAATGGTTTTATTGAGAAATGTTCTTGTAGATCGTGATTGGGAAGTCTGAATGATGTGATATTTATGAATAAAGTGGTAAACAGTTAAAGACATTGTTAATTAAAGCATCAGTTCTGGTTTAGCCTGCATCAGGTAAAGAGTTATTCGACACAAGAATTAAAGATGGTTTGAACTATTGAAAGATTATAAGTTAGTGATTGATTATCAATCTGGGCAAACGATTATAGTCTTTGGGGTTCTGAGAGAGAATCTTTATGTGTTTTATGACCGATAATCATGTGATTAATCTTATCAAATGATGAGTAGTTATTGGCTAAGCTAGAAACTAAATTGATGTTTAATTAGCAAATTTGTGAGGCTAAGAGGTGTGTCAGTGAATTACAAGTTAAAAAGGGTACAACGTAAATTGATTTCTGATTTAGAATTTCAGATTGGAATCGACAATCGTTCTGTAACACCCCAAACCCGGCCCAGACGTTATGGCCGGATCCGACGTGTCACATTAAAGTTTTTAAGAAAACCCATGCCTCTTTCAACGTCCTTCTTAGTGTTTTAAAAGATAGTCTTTGCTAAGTTAATAAAGTGAATGGAAGCTATGCACCAGGTAGGTATCCGAAACAGAGGAGGTGAGCCATACAGGCTACTTAAGTACCAAGCTCTTGATTGGATCCAATCCTAGACATGCCCACAACCATTGCCACACTTTGGTGCGAGGTTAGGTTTTGAGAAAAACGAGTTGGAATTCATTTAAGTAGATATTTTTGATAAACCGATTAATTGTATCGTTACGTTATTTTGAAAACAATTATCATTTTGGAAACGCGCCCTAAGTCTAACCCATTTTGGATTGTTATCAAGTAAAATATAGGGTATAAAATAAAATAATCCTAGAAAAATAATTAAAATGACCTTATTACAACCCAAAACCAAATAATAATATTAATTAAGATAAAACTTATAAAAAATAAACCGGTTACTTATTGCAATTAAAAGAAACAAAAAAGAGGTGTGGCCATCTCCGAGTCCTCGCAGCTCCAAACCATCTAAGCTTAGGGATTACATGCAGTTAGAAACGGGGTGAGTTTACGAAAACTCGGTGTGTAATCCCCAACAACAAACAAACAATGAATAACACGATTGTCAAGACAATCAGGCCAAAGCCCTATTCAAGATCGATCGATGCGGGCCTTAGCCCTTAAACAAGAGCAATATGGGCCTAAGCCCTAATTCGATCTCGACATATCTTTGGGTCAAGCCTTTTCATAAATCATATCACTGGGCCGAAGCCTTTTCATAAATCATATCACTGGCCGAAGCCTTTTCATAAATCATATCCCTGGCCGAAGCCTTTACTGTAAGCTTTATGGCCCATAGGCCCATTTCAATATCACATGTCATATCAATGAATGTATGCAAGCCCATCTGGGGAGACTACTCAACCCACTATCCGCTACTCTCCACCCGTACCAACCAACACACCATGTGGGGAATAACTCAACCCACCCAACCAACACACCACTGGCAGCATAGCTGCTTTATCATATAACTGGAGGCCTAGCCTCTTTTAATAACTAGGGCAAAGCCCTTTTCGGTAAACTGGGGCAAAGCCCTTTTCGGTAAACTGGGGAAAAGCCCTTTTTCACTTCCTCCATTCATATAAAACCCAACCCATGCATATATGAATATATCATGTGCATATCATACATATCATGTGCATATCATGTCAAATCATGTATATCAAAATCTCATGCATCAAATTCATAATTAAACCCTAGGGGTATAATGGTCATTTCAACCTAAGCGCATTAGCATTTTTCATATTGTCAGGGTAATTTCATAATTTTACCAAATATCAGGGTTTTCCATGTGCATTAGCAATTATCAATAACTCCAAGTGTTTAAACAATGATTTTAACGCACTTTATCAAATTCGGGCTTATGGGCCCAAAACCCCTAATGAGCCCCACGAATGCCGCTTTAGCCCCTTAGGCCCCTATAATCCAAATTTTACATCAAATCTACCCGTTTAACATGCAAAATGTCCAAGTTCCATTTTCTATCAAAACTTACCCAAATGGGCCAAGAAGCCCATTGGGCCCAATTTCAGCCCATTGAGGCCCAACTTACCAACGTGCACAAAATTGCGCTCTTACCTGTTCCATTGATCCAAACACCGATTGTATCGCTTTAATCGTATCTAAAACCACATGCAAAATCTCAAGTTCCCGAAATACCAGAATTTAGGCATTTCGGCTTTTCAGCGAAAATTAGTCTAAGATCTTACGGGGGTTATTACACACCTATTTTGTGACGTTCACCAACGAAGTCTCCCACAGAAACCTACAATTATTCACCACCTTTCTTATTCTACAGATCATGCTAATCAAACCCCAAATCTTACCCTACCAAAATCCGCCCAAAGAATCTCTAATGGCCACGGTTCACTTACCTTCTCCGAGTCTGATGCTCGATCCAAGTTTTCCAAATCGATACCCCAAGCCTTGCTACTCTTCCAAAGTATCTACAAACCATAAAAATAAAAGAAAAAGCCTAATAAGGCCTATATCTCAAATCGACAACCACCCTAAACTATAGGGGTTTCAGCTTTTGTCAATAGTTACTACTGAATTGATTAGAGTACGAATACTTACAACAGTCTCCCTTCTTGAACCGTTTAAAGCTTAGTAGATAAAGGGATTGGCCACCAAAAAGTGAGGGAAAAGAAGGTTGCTGGTCAACAAGAAATCGGCACCACCAAGTTTCACAGGTTTTGGCTTTTGTGGTTTCTCGGCAAAAGTAATGATGAGAAAGGGAGTAGTAGATGGAAAGAAAAGAATAGTGAACTGGTTTTTGGAGAAGAAAAGAAAGAAAGATGATTGGGAATGGTGATTTCGGTTTAGAGAAGGAAAAAGGAAGAAAGAAAAAGAAAAAAGAATCACTCTCTAAAGTTTACCCAAGGAAAACAGCACAACCTAAGTCCCTAATGCCGAAATACTAACCTAATACCCCTCTTCCGAAATCCCTTCTCCACTCCCCTCTATTCGGCCAACTCTATCTCTCTCTCCAATCCCTAAAATCCCTCCCCTTATCACTCCTTAATCCATGCATTTGACTGGTTCAAACTCTCTCCAACAGATTTCCACTCAGCTTCAAACTTCTGCCTGCTCAAGGCATAAAAATAACATCGCATTTGCCATCACAGAGAATCGAACCCAAGTTCGCCCAACCACTTACACGCCACATTTTTAGCTCCTTAGTGGCGTCACTTAGCCACTTTACTAGGGGCTCTTTTGTGTTACATTTTACCCACAACTTTTAATAAAGCCATCTACCCAAAGCCCCTAACTCCTTAAGTTCAAAGTTCAAAAATTCTTCCGGGTTTTGGTCATCACACGGGCCTTCCATAAGCCCATTTATATATTCCAACTATGAATTTTTACTACCAAATACCAAATTTTAAAAACTTTACCAAACTCTCGGAAATTACAAAAACCCAAAAATCAGGATGTTACACGTTCGTTGTGTCGAGATAGAGTTCGTGTGTTGAGAAATCCAGAGATTTTACAACAATTGTGACATCTAGCACAGTGGTAATTATCTGTTCGTACTGGGAGTACTAAAAGAGTGCCAGTTTTCATTGTTCAAATGGAGACACGAGGATTATATCGTGTTACTGAAATAAACTACTGTGAGCTTTGGGTATGGAATTACTTTGTAACACTGTGTTCTAGAACTTGAAAGCAACCGAGAAAGACATTTATTGTTGGTTAAATTTGTGTATAATAATAATATTTATGAGATGAATGTTAAAATAGCATTGTATGAGTGTGGTATGGTTGCAATTACTGAACTTTGTTGTATTGAATTGAATTTTTATAAAAAGAATTTCAGGGTCGATGTGATTGGAAAGACTGAGGGGAAATGAAAGTAATTCATGACCGTCTAAAAGCAGTTTCAGATTTGCAGAAAATATATGTGGGCTTGATGCGTAAAAGCATTGAATTTTCAATTAGAAAATTGAGTATTTGTAAAAGTATTATAATGGGAATAGAATTTCTCGATTTAGCTATAAAGAGAAGTTGAGTTCGCAATTCATTGGATTGAATGAGATTATTATCAGAACTTGAGAAGACCCGTAATGTGTTTCTTATATATATGATGTGATGATACAAATAAGATCCTTTATCTATAGTATCTCTTATAGAAGTAGAAACTCAGCTTGTTATGATGTATAGCAAAGAGCAGATCATAATCTTAGCTCATGAGATTGAAAAGTTGAGAAATCTGATGCTAGGTGAGAAATTGTTGAGGCTGGTGAAAGTAAATCACTAATTTATTCTCTGGTAAGATTTTCGGAGACGAAAATCCCTAAGGAAGAGAGTTGTAACAGCCCGTTTTTAGGGTTAATCAGAACAGTGATTTCGAGGCCACCAAATCCGATGAGTAGGTTTGTAAATATTATATTTAATATTTACGAGTTAATTGTGATTTTAAAAATGTTTTTGATATTGTGATTTTTGTTTTATAAGCGATTTATTAAGTTCAAGTGGTATGACCCTAAGGTTAAGTGGGTTTAAAAAATGAGGTATCAGGACCTTGCTTCTATAAACCGAGTCGTAAATATTTTTTATAAACATTTACGTAGTGGCAATAAGATGGTATTAAAGTTTCGTTGAAAATTTTTATCGTTTCGATAGTTAATTAAGCAAAAAGGACTAAATTGCGTAAAGTGCAAAAGTTGTGTTCTATAAGCTAAAGGTATTAAATAGCTATAGAACTTTAAAGTTGAAGTCTTTATTTGGTAATTAGCCCATTAAAGAGATAGTGGGATATGATGGCTTGGCATTTGGTGTAATAAATAAAGTGTATAAAGGTTAATATTGTAAATTGTTTAAAAATAATAATAAAATGAATAAAATAAAAGAATCAAGGTGTCATCTTTTTCATTCTCTTTTTACCAGCCGAATATGAAGGCTTCAGAAGCCATGGGAGAAGCTTCCAACTTTCAGCTAATGCATGGTAGGCATTTCTAGTCCCGTTTTTAATTATTTTTATATTTTCGGGATTGTTGTTGCTTAATTTATCTAATGAGGGGGCTATTTTGCAAAACCATTGAATAGTTTGATATTTTCCATTGATGAGTATAATAGGGCTTTGAAGTTTAATGGAAGAATATGAATCCTTGTTGATAGTTAAACACTTTTTGTTAAGTGAATTTTTGTGAAATTGACAATTAAGGGCTAAATTGATAAATGTGAAAACTTTTTGGTTAAAATGTGAAATAAATGAAATGTGTGGGCTGCTAGAGACACTAGTGATATTCGGATATAGTATAATTTTACTCAATTTCATGAATTTGCATTTTTATGATATAGGGACTAAATTGTAAAGATGTTGAAATATTAGGGGCAAAACTATAATTTTACCATAAAGTGAATTATGGACTGTTTTGATACCATGAACATTCGGCTAAGCTTAATTATGGTTAAAAATGGTTAATTTGCATGTTTTGAGCTCAGGGACTAAAATGAATAAAAGTAAAACTTTAGGGGTAATTTTGTAAAAATGAAAAAAATGACCAAATTGTATGAAATGAAGTGTTTTACTTTTTAAATTAATATATTGAATGAAATTATTAATTTAGATCAAGATCGGGTGGAAAATTGAGGAAAATGGGAAAATTACCAAAATGCCCCTGAACTTTGGTATCTCTACAATTTAGCCAGGTAAGTTCGTATGCAATAAGCATTGTTAAATTTATGCTTCTAATGCTTTAATATCATATAAATGTATATACGTGAATATTTTAATGTCTGACGACATATCGACAAAATGTGGCACTTAGTGTGCGGGGCAATCAAATATGGCACTCAGTGTACGAAATATTGAGAATGGCACTTAGTGTGTGAGATATTGAGAATGACACTTAGTGTGCGAAATATCGAATGATTCAAAGGGAAATCATAAATTGTGATAGAATGATTAAATCGAACAAAGTGAATAGGTATACATTCTATATTATATGAATTGTTTATGAGACGACTTTATAATGGTGATATTCGGGTTTTGAGCCTAGCAAGCCTTGTGCTGGTGAATTAAATCAGGCTTATGCCTAGCAGGCTTATTGTTGGTGTATAAAATCAGACTTTGAGTCTAGCGAGCCTTGTGCCGGTGTGAGATACAGGCTTAGGCCTAGTAGGCTTTATACCGGTGAATTATTATAAGTTTATGCCAAAAACATTTATTGCTAATATGGTAGTTGAATACGTTAAACGAGCTAAAATGATCAGGTACCTGATAATTGATTACCTATCTAAAAATAAGGTAAGTATATGTGCAAAGAATGTATTGTGATGTATGTCGAAATGAAATACCAATGAAACATAAATGAATGAATAAGATGTGATTTGTAAAGTTGCATATGTGAAATTTGTCAGATGCTATATGAATGAAAAATGAATTTTATTATAAATGATCGTACGAGATTCATATGAGAAAGATATATAATTAAATGTGTTATTTCCCATAATGTGTTCATTTGGCTATATGAAAGTGTGAAAGGGTTGATGTATGAAAATTTAATTGAATAGGTTCGTGAAAGTTAAAGTTGGTTAAGTGAGTAAGTATAATATTGAATGATGATAATTTGATGTGAGAACATGTTATGAAATTTAGAAAGGTTGTGTGAGATAGCATATTATGTTTACGGCATTGTAATGAAAGTATTTACTATGTTAAGTTTGTTAAGATACGAGCTTACTAAGCTTAAAAGCTTACTCTGTGTTTTCTTTTTCTTATGTTTATAGAATTTTAGAGATTTGCTCGGGTTGGAAGTCGATGGAAATGATATCACACTATCCTGTTATCATTTCAGTAAATAATATTTTGAGACTCGGTTATGTGGCATGTATAGGCTAGTCTTGGAGTTAATTATTTTGAATGAGTATGTATTTAAAGCCATGCGAAAATGACTTGCTTATTATGCTTGAGTTTGGTTTTACATGTTCTTAATTAAAATGTTTAATGAGTTTAGTTTTGGTAGTCGTTTTAATAGTTAGCTCATTTTGGAAATATGAAATGTGGTATAATTAGAGTGGTGGATGATGGTATATTAACTTAACAGGTTTGGTTACTAAATGGTAAGTAATGAATATGTTTTATGATTATTTTGGTTGACTGCATTGGTATGGGTTCAAATGGTTAATGATGGTAATGATTAAGTATGTTTTGGGTTAGTTAATAGGATAAAAATATTAAGTTTAGGTATATTAATATAGATATGAATTAGATGCACGCTAGAGTGTTATTTGTGTTCAAGTGCTAAGTATGGCTTTTATTTTTAGGATGAATTGCTCACTTGTATATATATGCATCATTAGTATGTTTGACCATGTTATAATGTATTTAAGTTTCATATGTGATTGCATAATAATTCATGCAATATGATTCAATTGGTTTTATTATGAACTTGTACGAAGTTATCAAATAATATGTTTGATATACGATTAATGAGATAGAAATTGGCATATATTCAAAGTATGAAGTGTAATGATATATAATGGAATATGATTTTAATTATGAAAATGGCATTAATATGATGAGTATGAAGTGTAATGATATATAATGGAATATGATTTTAATTATGAAAATGGCATTAATATGATGGATATAAGGAACTGAATATTGGAAGTATTAAATATGTGAACTTGTCTTTGATATATACAAGTTTGGTTTGAATTTAGTAATTATGGAACATAATCATTTGGGTTTTGATATATGTTCGTACTGAATTAGTTGGAATTTTTGAAATGTGCTTATTTGCGATATATGTTCAGTAAGGTTTGATTATTTCTGAATTGGAATTATGACCCATGTATTCGAATTTATAATAAGTGAATTGTGGATATTTGAAATTGATAAGTTTTAAATGTTTATTAATTCTTGGTGTATAAAAGGTGAGGAATGAGTGTGTTGAACTGTGTTTTATACAGTAATGCCTCATAACCCTAATCCGGTAACGGATACAGGTTAGGGGTGTTACATAACATGTCCCATAAGTGTAGCATAAAACTAAACACTCTCCAAACACATCAACATATCCCTTTGAATGGAGCTTAGCTCGACATTCCCTTATCTCTCTAAACTGTCCCAAGGCTTTTTGCCCAAAACACAAAACATAAAGGTAAGTACTTACAATCCTGTAGCATGCCATTATATCCAACAATTAAAAAAGATAATTAAGTAAAAACATTTACTTATACATAGATCTCACAAAACATGGTTCATAATTAGCTCACATATCACTGTTCATAAAAACACATATGTAATCACAAATCACAAAATAGGGATATGGAGAATTCTTTTTTTAGTAGAAACTTTACCACTGGATAAAGAAATAATCGACGAATAAATTTGAAAAAGTTTTGTTGTTCTACAGATTTTAATGTAAAAAGCTTATGTAACATCCCGTCCGGCGAAGTCTTAATGTTTGGAGACCATCTTGGTAAGCAAGGCAGATGAAATAAGTTTCAAATAGGTATAGTGTTAGAACTAGACTAAGTATAAGAACCCTTTGAGTGCGCCTATGACACATTGATGTTAGCGAGCACTAGGTTGGCACATAGTGATCAAGAAATATGTCTGGTTAGGAAGGATTTACGCAAAAGCATTGATGGCATACAAAGTGGGTGGACTCTATTATAGATAAGATAAATGATCTTTATGATGCGAGTTTACATTAGCAGTGTAGAGTATCCTATAAGATTGGTTTTGAGCCAGTCATGATGGGAGGAATAATAGTTAGGAACCAACCAAACGAGAACCGAGATAGTGAACGACCAAAGGTAGGTACTCGATTAGTTTTCTTGAAAATTGTAGATTTAGATAAGACCATCCAATGACTGATGTGACGTTTAAAAAGTTTTAATAAAGACTTGGGTTGAGTTAAGTGTTTAAGATAAGTTAAAAGGGAAATGATGTGATTCCTAGTGCCAACACCGATTCAAGTTCTAATGGAATGAAGAATGAAGTTGATAGATCAAATTTTCATGGCCCAAACTTTCAAGAAGCACCCAAGTCTTTATCTGATCCATTGGAATTTCCAATTGGGCCAACCACAAATGCACGAGCCAAACGCTTCAAAGAAGCTCTTATTAGGCTTATGCGTGGACTTTGGAAACAATCCCAAGTTGATCAGGTCCAAATTAGGCCAAACCTATTTCCTATACTGGTCCAAGTGATCTAAGTGATGGACAGAATTCCTGATAGGCCTAAATGATTACTTGGCCAATGTAAAGACTTTAATTATTTTAAGTTTTTCTTAATTTAATAAGTTTACATTTCAATTAATTTCACAGATTTTATTATGCATGTTATTATATGTCATCTTGTGTCTAATTTGCTAAGTTGATAATATCATTATCTATATATGTATATGTGTGTTCATAGATGTTGCTAAGTTTTATCATATGTTTATGCATGTTGTTATTTATATGTGGGTGTGTCTTAAATCAAGTCAAGAGTCTAGCATATAGCTTTAGTTGAATTAGAAGTGTATTTGTCGAATTCAAGTATGAATTGTTGCAAGTGTTTAACTCATATTTATATATATGTAGGTGGTTTATCGGTTGGACCTTGCTTGGCTCTTCAAGCTCTTTCTTTAAACTGAATGCATGTACAAAAGTGCTTAAGGAATCTTCAGAATTTATGCCATCATTTTGGTGCGTATGACCGTTCGCATGGAGTGGCTGAATTCATGTATTCATGTATGTCATTAATTGGAAAGATTCATTGCATTAAGGAGATGCATGGACAGTGGCTTGAAGGGGGATCAATGTGGCTGGTCATCTCCCTACATGCATGGCCATATGCGTGAATGTCGAGGGAGAATGTGCAACCACAAAAGTGGCACAATGTATTATGCCATGCATGGACCGAAAATAGGGAATGAATCTTCAAGGTTCATGTCACAATTCATGAACATTCCTACTCATTAATGTGCCATTAATTGAATATGCATGTCCCATGGAAATGTACATTCGGCCAATGGGGATGGAGAGGACTTTTGGAGAACATTCAAGTAACTTAAAGCTTCCTTCTTGGTTAAGTATTCATGCACGGTTGAAGGGGGAAAGGATATGATTAAATTCAACTGAACCATGAATCTACCCATACATGAACGTATTTAATGTTGATTAAATTTCATGCATGTATGTCATTAAGGTCGAATGTGACTTGTCATATGCAAGGCCTATAAATAGTTTGTAAATGGACATTTGTAAGGTTACAACTTTTCTGATATTAGACATATTTGTGAGAATTTCTCCCTAGTTCTTCATTGAACTTTTGAACTTATCAAACTTTTCAAGTTTGTGGCATTCACATTGTCTTATCACTTCGTTTCCCATAACAGAGTATAGCAACTTCACTATACCAAGGTTCTAGTAACTTGTGAGTTAAACGGGTCTGAGTTTTTTATAGCTACAGTTCCTTACACTACAACTACTATAGGTCGAGTTTCTATCCACTTTATTCCTTTTCATGATGATCCTTCTAATTTTAGAAATTTTCCTAACTTTTAAGTTTGAGTCTCGTTATTTTATTTTGGAGGTTCGACTCGGATTCAAGAAATCACATCAAAAAATATCTTCTCTCTTCTTTTTCTTGAGATAATAGGACTAGAAGAAAGGTGGCATACTTCTCTAAGCTAAGTCTGAGACCATGATGTTTGAACAAGATTTCCTTAAAAGTAGGGTCACGCTTAGTAATTGGGAGAGCTCTAAACGTAATAAGTAAACTAAGTATTTCTTCAATGGATGAAGTGTTGTCCACCTCACTGATGCTCTTAGCATGTTAAGTGGCTACATAAGTAGTGTTAGACTAAGGCAAGAAACTACTTTAGAAAGGGGTAAATTATTAGGAAAAAGAAGTTTAGTAAGGTATTAAGGAAACTCGGATAATAGGGTCATCGTCAAGAAGGCATAACATGCCAAGTGTGATTAGTTAAGATACCAACTACGCTCTAACGTAATGACTAAGGACAAAGAATGGATTAAAGCCTAAGGATATGTTATGTAAATACATATACTTTCTACACGTCTCTTTACAGCTCAAGAATTTATCAGCTGGGCTAGGACATGTGTCAAACATCCATAGGTAAAAAGGTAAAATATCAAGGTAACTTGGGTAAGAAATGGGGGACCTTTCTCTTTCTTCTTTAAGAAGTAATATTTGTTTATAAAAAAGGGAGAAACTGAGAGAATCCCTCTCATCCTTCAAGCTGAGTTGAAGATATGGATCTAGGCTCTGAGATGCCCCTTGTTAAGGTAAGATCTACAACCTTACATACTAAGTTGTTAAGGAGCAGCTCGTGTGGCCCTTTTAGCCCAAATCTAGCCACAAATATGAGATTCACCTAGCCTAGCCCAATATTTGCTACACAATCAAATAACTTATCCAATTGGGCCTGTAGGCCCATTAGGCCCACATGACCCCTTTCGGCCCATCACGGCCCGAAGTAGCCATCCTACAGCTAGAGTAGTAAGAAATACACACCTGATAGGAGACTGGAGTTAATCCACACTCCGAGCACTCTTAGCCGACACCCAACCCAACCGAGCACGCCATACAACGAAAGGGATCAGCCAAGAAAGGTACATTTACTCTCTTCATGGTTCCCTCTATTTAAAGCCAGCTTCACAACCACTCTTATGTTAGCTTCCCGATGTGGGATCCCTCCAACATTAGAGTTTAAATTCAACACCAACTCTTGCCGCCCCCTGTTAGCAAAATAAATGCTCTTTGCTTGCCATGGGATTCGAACCTATGCCTCCCCTTAAATGCTCCACACGCTACTTGCCACTAAGTCACAAGGCTTTTTGTGTCATTTATTTAAAACAATAATTTCAAAACCCTCATCCAAGCATCCAGGTTTTTTTTTCACTTAATACCAAAATTTTTTGCTAAAGCCCAAGTTTGAACCCAAGATTTCTCCAACACTTCTCAGCATACTTAACCACTAAAACAAGCCTTCATTAACAAAATTTACATGCACAACAAAATATTAAAAGTCGCCTTCAACCGCTCCCATGCTCAAGGCCCAAAACTTCTAAGCTCAAATTGTGGTGTTACAACTCTACCTCCTTAAAGAAATTTCGTCCTCGAAATTTCCATTTAACAGTAGTCATCTAACATCTACCCCACTACGCTATCGCTGCAAGACTCGATCCTACTATCACTATCCTCTGCTAGCTCCAAGAACCCTTTCCAAAATCCTTAACATCGCTTGAGACAAAGCGTCATCCCTTGCGCCCGATCATACGGCCCATTTCCATTAACCGGTGGTGGGCGTACCTCGCCACCGGCATGTGTTCGATGACGCAGATCCAGCTTGAGTGCTACCTCGGCCTCGACCACGGCCTCTTCCTCGAGTAGCCCTTGTACTCATAATGATTTATCGATTACGAATTTTATGACATTAGTTTCTTGGTTTCACTTGTTTATTACGAATGTCTTATGAATGATAGAGTTTGAGTTATTCTCGCACACTCAAAATTTAGCTACGGTCCCAGTTTTGTAGCCCTAATACTACCTTATCAATAGCACTATCTCTAAGGCTCGGTACTATCTATAGTATTATTTCCAGTCCAGTTCTATATAAATATTTAAAGCAGAAAAAGAACACTTACAGACTTGGTGCCGGGGATTCAGTGTGCCACTTCCTTATCAGTCCATGTAAAAATTAAAAACCATGTTTTTGTTTACCGAAAATAAAAATATTTCATTTGGAAACACTTTTATTTTAAAACTATTGATTTAACCCCGTTTAACAAATAGAAAAACTTGAACATCTTCGAAAATCTTACCATTTCCAAAAATACCTTTCTTAGGCCCAAGTTTTTGAAAAGATTTTCGGACCCGATCCACAGCCGAGTTGTTGCAACTGCTCGATACCACTAAATGTAACACCCCAAACCCGGCCCAGACGTTATGGCCGAATCTGACGTGCCACATTGGAGTTGAAAACCCACATTCCGTTTTAGTGTTTTAAAACCATACATTTTATTGAGTTAACAAAATGTATGGAAGCCGGGCACCGTGAGGTATCCGAGACAGAGGAGGTGAGCCATGAAGGCGCTAAGTACCAAGCTCTTTAATTGGATCCAATCCTAGACATGCCCACAACCATAGCCACACTTTGTTATATCGAGTTTAAATTTGTTTAAGTGGGCGTCTTTGATAAATCGATTAATCGTGGTGTTGAGATATTTTGAAAACAAGTATCATTTTGAAAACACGTCCTAAGTCTAGCTCATTTGAATAATTATTAACCAATTTTTAAAGTTATTAAAATTAAAATAATTCAAAAAGAAATAAAAGGAAAGTTAAAATTGGCCTTATTACAACCCAAAAATAAATAATAATTAAAGGAAATTAAATGAAAACCAACACTTATTTAAAAGTCCAAAGACAATCACCGTGGCCACTCAATCCTCTCCTACCCAAGTCCCCATATTAAGGTTCACCGCAAGGTTAAGGAAAGGGGGTGAGTTTGGAAACTCGAGTGCAACAAGCTCCTTTTAGAGCCCAAAACAATAACGGCCTGTTGGGTCTAAGCCCAAATCCAACCTCAATCATGCACTTTGGCAGTAGCCCTTTTCATATTTCATATTTCATAATACTGGGCCGAAGCCTTTTCATATTTCATATTACTAGGCCGAAGCCTTTTCATATTTCATATTACTGGGCCGAAGCCTTTACTGTAAATGGTATGGCCCTTAGGCCCATTTCAATGTCACATATAATTTCAATGAAAGAATGCAACCCATTTGGGGAGACTACTCAACCCATCATCCGCTACTCTCCACCCGTACCAACCAACACACCATGTGGGGATTAACTCGACCCACCCCGCCAAACTCTCCACTGGCAGCTTAGCTGCTTTATCATATAACTGGAGGCCTAGCCTCTTTTAATAATCGGGCAAAAGCCCTTTCAATAATCGGGCATAAGCCCTTTTATAATCGGGCATAAGCCCTTTTGATAATCGGGGCATAAGCCCTTTTGATAACCGAGGCATAAGCCCTTTTGATAATCGGGCATAAGCCCTTTTCACTTCCTCCATCCATATAAAACCCAACCCAATGCATTTATGATTACCTCATGTGCATATCATACATATCATGTGCATAGCATACATTTCATGTGCATATCATACATACCATATTTATCAAAATCCCATGTATTAAAATCATACATAAACCCTAGGGTTATAATGGTCATTTTACCTAGGGGCAAAGCGGTCATTTTCATATTATAAGGGTAATCTCGTAATTTTACCAAAATTAGGGTTTCCATGTTCATTAATGATTACTAACAATCCATGGGTGCAAACAATGATTCGGCCCATTTTAGCGAAATCGAGTTATTGGGCCTAAAACCCTAATAGGCCCTACTTAGCCAATTACGCGTCTAGGCCCACTTAGCCTATATTCCATAATGGTTTTAACAGTCTTATCATGCAATTTAACAGATTGCTTTTCTACCAATTTACCCAAATGGGCCCGAAAGCCCAATGGGCCCCATTTCGCCCAACTTACCAAGAACGCCAAAAATCACATTCTTACCGTTTCCATCGTTCTCGATCACCGTCTCATCGATTCTAACTAACTAGTGAGCGTTAATTGCTCACAAGTCCTCGAAATGCCGAATTTCGGCATTTCGCTTTTCGCATTTTATCGCTTTAAGTTATGAAAGGGTTCGTTACACACGATTTGCGATATTCCTTGACGAGATCTCCTATGCGATTTCTCCTATAATCAACCACTTATAGATTAGACCATGTTAATATTAAACCAAATCGAAAACTACCTATTATCATCACTTACACATTCGCCACCATCCACAATGGCCCTTGGGTTCATACCTTTGCAAGTTGATGACTAGATTTAGTCACTCCGATGATCCAAGCTTTTCACACACCTCGATCGGTAGCCTTTAATCCTCACTAGCACCAACAAACCAAATAACACCAAAAACCCTTTTAGCCTTAGTCGACAGAGGGTTTTCACTTTTCTTAAACCACAAGATACAAATGGAAAGAAGGTTCAATACTTACCAAGAGATCTACTCATTGAAGAACGTTCCAAATACCTTCTTACCCCATATCCGTTGTAAATCCAACTTAAACTTGCGTGAAAATAGATCTAAATATTAATTCCTAATCACTAAAATATGAAGCTTTGACTTTTCAAAGAAATATTAATCTAAGCTATTACGAGGTTAGTACACACATTACGGGTTGAAGTTGAAATGTTTCCATAATCAATCACCTACGATAACCACCACATCACTCAAACTCAACTATTCCAATATCAATATATGTAAATCCTAAGCACATCACCATACTGAACATAAGGGCATATTCGTCATTTTACTATACTGAGGTATTACGGTCACTTTACCCTACAGGGCTTTACGGTCTTTTTACCTAATAGGGATATTTTAGTCATTTCATCCTACAAGGGTGTTTTGGTAAATCTACAAACTAAGGGTATTTCAGTAATTTTGTAAACCAATGGTATTTCTATAATTTTTAGAAAGTCAAGGGTATTTCTGTAACTTTGTAAATTAGGGGTATTTTGGTAATTTTACAAATTGAGGGTTTTTCGGTAATTTCACAAACCAAGGGTATTTTAGTAATTTTGTAAATCGAGGGTAAAATAGTAATTCTGTAAATCAAGGGTAAAACAGTAATTATGTAAATTAGGGGTAAAACGATAATTCTGTAAATCGGGGGTACTTTAGTAATTTTACAAGTCGAAGGTATTTCAGTAAATTTACAAATCGAGGGTATTTCAGTATTTTTACAAACTAAGGGTATTTCGGTAATTTTAGTAAACTAAAGTATTCTAAACAGGGATAACAATACGAATGGGCCTAAAGCCTATTCTCGGCCCAAATGGGCCCACACGCTCGTGTGGCCCTTTTAGCCCAAATCTAGCCACAAATATGAGATTCACCTAGCCTAGCCCAATATTTGCTACACAATCAAATAACTTATCCAATTGGGCCTATAGGCCCATTAGGCCCACATGACCCCTTTCGGCCCATCGCGGCCCGAAGTAGCCATCCTACAGCTAGAGTAGTAAGAAATACACACCTGATAGGAGACTGGAGTTAATCCACACTCCGAGCACTCTTAGCCGACACCTAACCCAACCGAGCACGCCATACAGCGAAAGGGATCAGCCAAGAAAGGTACATTTACTCTCTTCATGGTTCCCTCTATTTAAAGCCAGCTTCACAACCACTCTTATGTTAGCTTCCCGATGTGGGATCCCTCCAACATTAGAGTTTAAATTCAACACCAACTCTTACCGCCCCCTGTTAGCAAAATAAATGCTCTTTGCTTGCCATGGGATTCGAACCTATGCCTCCCCTTAAATGCTCCACACGCTACTTGCCACTAAGTCACAAGGCTTTTTGTGTCATTTATTTAACACAATAATTTCAAAACCCTCATCCAAGCATCCAGGTTTTTTTTTCACTTAATACCAAAATTTTTTGCTAAAGCCCAAGTTTGAACCCAAGATTTCTCCAACACTTCTCAGCATACTTAACCACTAAAACAAGCCTTCATTAACAAAATTTACATACACAACAAAATATTAAAAGCTGCCTTCAACCGCTCCCATGCTCAAGGCCCAAAACTTCTAAGCTCAAATTCAGGGTGTTACAGAATATAGATATGATCTCTAAGGTTAATAGTTAATGTGTTTGAATGTGTAAAATGTGCATATGTGTGTTTTGATGACATGAATAAGTCTTTTGTGAAAGAACATGTCATGAGTAAGTCAGATGTGAATGAGTTTGCCAAGTGTGAGTCACTACATGTAAGTTTAAGGGAATGTGTTACATGTCTGGAAGCATGAATGCAATTGTCATGAAGAAGTCCAAAAAAGATAAGTCTAAGTCTGAATAGTGAGTCAGTTTTTGTCTCTGGAGTTGTCTAAAGAGGTCCATTGAGACTAAAAACACAAATCTCTGAAAGGAAAAGTCCATGGCACTCTGAAGACCATATAGTGTAAGACCATGGTTGGGCTATGGCATCATATGGAAAAGAATTAAAGGACAATTGGGTGAGTACTAGCGATAAGGGGCAAACCTCACGACGGTGAGTTTAGGCAAATCCCTATAGTCAAAAACACCAATTTCCGTATAAGTGAGCATTTGTGGCTATCTCTATTATAAGGAAGCCTTTGTGGCTCTCTCTGAAAGGACACCTTTGTGGTTATCTTTGTTATAAGGAAGCCTTTATGGCTATCTCTGAAAGGATGCCTTTGTGGCTATCTTTGTTAAAAGGAAGCCTTTGTGGCGATCTCTACTATAAAGAAGCCTTTGTGGCTATCTCTGTTAAAAGGATGCCTTTGTGGCTATCTCTGTTAAAAACATACCTTTGTGGCTATATCAGTTAAATGAATGCCTTGTGGCAAACTTTGTTAAAAGGAACGCCTTCGTGGCAAAACTCTGAAAGGAAAACCTCTATGGCTATATTTCGAAAGGAATGCCCTCATAGAGAAATCTGAATAGAAGATCTAGTGATGACTATCTAAAGAAAACGCCTTTAAATGGACACCAAATGAATGGCCAACCCTGTATAGTTACAATGGATGACTAGAAAGGCTAGTGTGCGCCAGAGTACGTGGTAAGAAAAATATACGAGTTAAAAGTAAGTATAGAGAGTGCACTGAAGTACAAAAGATCTGAGCAAATTCTGAGTTAAGTATTGTGCGCGGTCCACACCGCCCAAAGGTAATGATGGACAAGTGAGTATGGAATAAACTATTAAGTTTGATAATAAGGTAAGTGAAGAGATTAAAGATGATGTAAAGGTAAGATTTAAAAAAGGATATAGAAAGTAAAGAGATGTTAAGTATAGTACACCAAAGAAAAGGGAAAATGGTTTTAAAAGAAATATGGTAGCCTCAGTATTCTACTCGCCAAAGAAGTAAGTAAGGTCAAGAAATACACCAAGGATGTGCAAATAACATATGCAATACAAAATGAATGAAAAAGGTATTATAAGGTTTAGCTCACTAAGTTATTATGAACTTACAAAAGTTATTTATGTTTTCAGGTCTGTAAATGAATACGCACTGAGAGACGATGCCAAGGCTATGCCAAAGAAGTGGTGCAATGGGCTTTTATGCATATAGAGGAAAAAAAGTGGTATGTCAAAGTATGCACTGAAGTTCATTAAATAGTATCCCAAAGTATACCCAGTAGACTAAGGCCTAGTTTAGGAATGCTTCTCAAAAGTGCTTTTTTAAGGAGAAGCTTAGATTTTCACTTCTGAAAAAAGTGTTTTTCGACCAATTTTTGGCTTGGGAGAAGAATTTTTTCTCTAAAAAAGTAGCTTGTTTAGGAATGTTTTTGTCCCAAAAGCACTTTTGAGAAGTATTCCTAAACTAGCCTTAAAAGATAAAGCAAGATAGTCTGAAATTTTATTGAGTCGAAATAATAGCCATACATTGTATTTTTCCAAGAAAATCTGTAGTATACATAGATCGTCATTTGTACATAGGCGAAATGTAAAAGTAACCATACAATATACGCCATAGAAAATTCTGTTATACAACGATAGGAATCTACATCAATGAAAAAGAATGAAAATTTTAAGTTACATCTATAAGAAGGATGTAACACCTGAGATTCAAATCTGATAGATCAGGTCAAGTCGAATGCATTACAACTTATTTTATAGACACTTAAGTGTTTTGGTGTTCTTATGATACCCTAGTCATATTAGAAGTAGAAAACAGTTACGTGCATGAGTGGTGTTGTGAAGAGGAAAGTAAGTTGACTTCCTAACTTTAGTATAATTGCCCTTTCACACTTGACCCAAACCATCGATCTCAGTTCACTAGGCCCACTGGTGATTCCTGTTCACTAGGTCCACTAGCGGCCTTAGCTAGCTAGGCCCACTGGTGACCTCGATTCGTCAGGCCCCAAACTCCTAGGCCCTAATCTGGGATGTTACATTTGTTTTCCCATTGAAAGTAAAGTAAATAATTTTGGTTTTGTGTTTGATTCGAATTCGTTTAAGCCCACACTCAAAGCAATTTGTGGTATGAGAATAGCTGCAAAGGTTTTTTGATTGAAGGCTGGGAATGACAAAGATCCTTCTAGCTAAAAGCACTGGTGTAATTTGGAGTAAAGTTTATTTCATAAACATCACAAATCGGCTCAGTTTTCAAAACTTTAGTTTTCTGCTGTGAGAGAAAACCGTTTTAGATTCGGATATTTTCCAACAAACTATATCCACAAGGTTCAACAATAATCTACACAGGCATTTTACAATACCATATTTACAATAATTAATCATGAATGCTTTATTTCACGATTATCACAATTTCATTACACTTTCTTATTCATTTCATTCGACTTTACTATTTAACATTACATGAACCTATAATTTCAAACATTAAGATTTTCAAAACATTAGCTTTTCATTTCCATTTTAGAAATGACCACAATATTTATTCATATTAATATATATTTCACAATTTTCACAATTTAACTACACTTTTGCACTTCTTCAATTTAGTTATCATTTTTTCACGATTTAAAGAACAATTGTAATTTCATTTATAAAAATCACAAAACTTTATTTACTAAATTATTAATTCACAATACACCTTATATTCCGTGTTCTCTACATTTTCACTATCAAATAATAGCACGTAAAACTTTCACATACTTTTCAATTTAGTCCTTTTTACCACGGAATTCAATATTCGTTATCACATAGCACTTCAATCCATTAATTCATCACAATATCTCATTTCACATGTCGAATTTATATGCAATTCACTTTTTTATTTCAATAATTTCACAAAGTTCATGATTTAGTCTTTAGCATCATGAACATACAATATTTACTATAATTTCATTCAACATCACTTTATGTTTATTTCATTACCATATTTCACTTCAGTTAAGTCTTATTTTAACATTATTATTTTACACTTTATTCTACCAATTTACCATAACTTTTACAAAGTTCACATTTTAATCCTTAGGTAACAAAAGAATTCAAGGGTACTTACCTCTCTTTAACCTTAAATCACTTATTTTTCTCTTTTTTTTTTTTTTTTGTCATTTGAATCAATTCCTCTGTCACTCTCTTCAATAATATGTCAAGAACATAAAACTTCTTATGAGAATTCCTTACTTTAACATCACTCCCTTACTTTTCTAACAAGATTAAACTTAAAAACATGATGAAACATTGACATTCATACGTTGTTCTCTTGATTTCAAGCCTAAACTTTATTTTCTCTCTCCTCGAACATGAGCATACAATTTTTCTCCTTGAAATCTAAGTTCACTAGATTGTTGGAGGCTTGATTTTACTAAAAATTTTAATGGAATTTCAAGGATTTCTCTCTGAATTTCAAGAAAAGGACCACATTACAAAAATAAAAATAAAACTCATTTTCTCCATGGATAGTGGTGGCGTGAACTTGAAAGAAATATGGAGAGAATTCTTTTCTTTCCATCTTTTAATTAATCATTAATCAATATAAAATATCTTAAAATAAAATAATAGTAAAATAATAAAATATTTTAACCAATAAGATTTTTACACCAATAATCTTTAATTATTACACCTCAATAATTGATAATTATCTAAATTGAAAAATGACCATTTTGTCCTTCAAAATTCTTTACAATTTCATCATTGAATCACTATTAACTTTTGATAAAATTGTGATTGAGTCCTTCATCTTTCTCCACTTATTCAATTTGGTTGCTACTTACCAATTTTGTGTCACAAGCACTTTAAAATTATTTTTAATGTTGGTCCTTCAACTTTTCCCATACTTACATTTTAACCCCCTCAAATTATGAATAATAATACTTAGGCCCCAAAAAATTTCACTTCTTTACGATTTAGTCCTTGTCTTAAATTAATATACCACAAAATACTTCTTAATTCAACTTCCTTTGATATCCATCAACCTTCTCTTTTATCATTTATATTCCTTATTTTATTTTACCGAGGAATCCATTATGCACGATTCTCACTTAATACAACTTTTATAACAACGATTTTAGGGGTGTTACAAAAATTGCGAGTTTGACAACTTATTTTTTACCTAGACCAGTTTTCGTATTTTCTTCGATGAAGGTCCATCCGGTATCTGTTGAAGTTGATTTTTTTATAGCAACTAGTAGACTCAAAGATCTTTAATCTATACAGTCCAATTTTCGTTTGGGTATTGTAGCTTCAGGTTTTCAATTTTCAAAGCTAGCCACTATTAGGGTGATATTCTCAACTTTTCTCTTTAGTTTGCTTAAGTTGTTGATTGCCTTTGTTGGAGTTATATGATCTTGTTGTGACTTTGTATTGTAATCTACTTTTTTTATATACTGGAGCTTTTGGTTTACTTTTAAGTCTCGTGATTTTTACTCTTTGCTTTAAAGAGGTTTTACACATAAAAATTGTATGTTTCAAATTTATTATTTTTGCTTGCAACATTGTGATTAATTTACTTTGATTGTTGATATATTATGTTATTGTTTTTTCATAACTATCGAATTAGTATTTGGGGAGTGAAAGAACATCTATTATGCTTTCATAGTGTTTTGTATGTTTAGTTTCATCCCAACATCAACAATCATATTTCATTTTTCATTCATGTATATAATGCATGTAAAGTTTGGAGTAAAGAAAAAATTTTTAACTATTTATTTAACGAGAAAATATTTGGTATACACAGAGTTGGGTTGATGACAAGTGTATATAAAATATAGTAAAAATTATTAAAAAAATGAAACACGTGACAAATTTATAACTCGGGTGTGGAGTTAAAAAGTGTATTGTTGGTGTACCAAATATTCGCCTGTATTTTATATAAAAATTGTTAACCCTTAAATATTAATATAAACAATGTTTAAGACCAAAATAATAGAGATATGAATTGATTTGAAATTTTACATAATGATATGTACAATTTTATTGATAAATGTAACGAATGTTGGATTGTTAAAATATTAATCATAGAAAAAGTTATGAAAGAATGTAAAACTAAATTAATTTTATATTAGTGTATATGGATGACTCTCCTTATTTAATAAAATGGGTATCTTTAAATTTTATTTAATAAAATATTTTTTAATTTATTCAATCGATTGAATGAAACTAAAAGAATTTACTGAATTATCTTATTTTTAGGAAAAATATTAATATGGGAAGCAATAAAATGATTCTAAAATAATAAATAAAAATAAGAAAAAAAACTACAGCCAACATTATTAAATTATTAATAAATTTACATTTAAGTCACTAAATTTTAAAATTACAAATTGGTCAATAAACTATTTGAAAATTACAAATTAATCATTAATCATTAAGTTCTTAATTGAGATTAGATGTGAGAACGACTAAAACTATAATTTTATCACTCAACTATTAATAAAGTTATAATTTAGTCACTTTCAACATATTCTAATAATATGGTATTAAGTTATTTCATATTCTCTCAACCAAATTAATATCCTAAAAAAATTTCTCTTAGTTTTTTCTTTTTAAGTAGCCAATTAATCAAATAAAAAGTTCATGGGAAAAGAAGAGTTGATGAATTATATAATAAAATAATGTCTTTATTTACACGACAATCAAGCAGAACAATTCTTTAGTTATTAATTAGACCAAGTAATTATGATAAAAGTGATGTATAGATAATAAGTTGGTAAACAAGAAGGAAATTAGTCACTGTGAATAAGTTTTTTTTTTTAAATAATGGCCAGATTCAAATCAATCAAGATAAAACTTATATTGTTAAGTCAAATTAGTTAATTTGCTTCAAATTTTGTATACAATATATAGGCTATTTTTATATAGTTAATACACTATTGAGAATGATAGATTTATTTTTGGTTTAGTTGATAGAATTTAAAGATTTTTATTTGGATGAGAGAATATAAAATAACTTAATAGTATTATTTATTTAATTGTTTTAATTCAAAATTATTAAATTATGTTGAGAATGATTAAATTATAAATTTATTAATAATAATTAAGTGATTAAATTGTAAATTTATAAGTTTTCATATTAAAAACTTTACAGATTAATGACTCTTATAATTTTTAAATAATTTAATGTTATGAAATATTTATGTGGATGTCATTATCAACCTCATAAGTTGTAAAACTTTTCCTATACCCCATTAATATGGGAGATAAAAGGTCATGAATCTTTACATGCCCTATAATAATTAGAGAGTTACTTTTAACCCCTATATATATGGGGCTCATGTACTCATGAAAAATATATATAAAAAAAGAAGATACAGTCTCTCTTCTATATTCTCTCTACACTCTTTCTTCTATCACATTTTAGTTTATTCTTTCTTTATTATTTCACAACACATTATCAGCACGAGTCTCTAATACAAGAAATCAAGGCCAACAAATTTTTCCTTAAAGATTGCCGAAGGACACTTAGGTGAATTAAGGGTAACAAGTTGATATATTTCATTTGCATATGTGTTATTTCATTTGCATATTAACATGTTTTATATTACATTATTGACTTGTATATTTTGTCTTATAGTTTATAATGTCAAATCTTACAAAACTCGAATTTGTGGCTCTGGACATCACTGGAAATAACTATTTATCATGGGTACTAGATGCTGAAATTCACTTAGACGCAAAGGGTCTTGGTGAGACTATTAAGGAGGGAAATGAAGAAAGTACACAAGATAAGGCCAAGGCCATGATTTTCCTTCGTCATCACCTCCATGAAGGTCTAAAGACCGAATATTTAACTGTTAAGGACCCTCAAATTCTTTGGGCCAATCTAAAGGAAAGATATGACCACCAGAAAACTGTGATTTTGCCTAAAGCTCGTTATGAGTGGCTGAATTTAAGATTGCAAGACTTTAAGTTTGCTAGTGATTATAACTCGGCCATGTTCAGAATCACTTTACAATTGAATTTATGTGGAGAGAAGATTACTGATGCAGAAATGTTAGAAAAAACATACTCAACTTTCCATGCAAATAATGTTGTACTGCAGACACAATATCGTGAAAAAGGCTTCCAAAAATATTCTGAATTAATTTCTTGTCTCCTAGTGGCGGAGCAAAACAATGAGCTGCTAATGAAAAACCATGAATTACGCCCAACTGGCTCTGCTCCATTCCCTGAAGCGAATGTGAGTTTACACAATGGGCAAGAATTAAAAGAAACACACCATGCAAATAGTAGTGTGCGTGGTGGTGGTCATGGTCGTGGCCGAGGGCATGGCCGCGGACATAGATATGGATATGGTCGAGGTGGTCGTTTTAAAAATTCACATTCCTACCAGAAGTGGGATCGGAAAAATGGTAACAGGGAAGAGAAAGAAAAAGGTGAAAATGTGACTAATGTATGCTATCGTTGTGGAGGAAAGGACATTGGTCTCATGTGTGTTGCACACAAAAGCATCTAGTTGATCTTTATCAGCAGTCCATAAAACAGAAGGGAAAGAAAGTAGAAACCAATCTTGTGTATAAAGATGGCGAAGGTGATTTTGATGATGGCAATGCAACCCACTTAGAAGTGGCTGATTTTCTTTCTACTATTGAAGGAAATTATTAAGGCCACAAATTTCGATAAATAATAAAATAAACCTCTACTGTTCTATGTTTCATTTAGCAACTTTAATAATGATGTTATGACCTTTACTAGTGCTATGTTTTATGTGATAATTTTGTTTTATAGACCTTTTAGTAATTTGAACTTTGAATACCTGTTTTCACCATTATGTGTGACATTTTGTGGTTATTTTATTTCTTTGAAGAACATTATCACGCAAAGGCAATCAGCTATGAATGGTGAAAATATATGTCTAGCGCATAAAGCAACTACTCACACCATATTGAAAGACAAGAGATATTTTCTCATTTAATAATGAAAGAAGAAAGTGTGAGCACTATATCTGGTAGTACAACTATTATAGAAGGCTCCGGAAGAGCAATTATTTTATTACCAAGGGGAACAAAAATTGAAATTATTAAAGCATTATACTCCCCTAAGTCTCAAAGAAATTTATTGAGTTTTAAAGATATTCGCCAAAATGGATATCATATTGAGACTTTAAACGAAGGAAATTGTGAATTCCTTCAAATTACGAGGATTGCTCAAGGCAATAAACAAATTGTTGAGAAATTGCCTGCATTCTTTACTGGTTTGTACTACACAAAGATCAGTTCTATAGAAACACATGCTATAGTAAACCAGAAGTTTACTAATGACTTTGTTCTTTGGCATGACCGGTTAGGCCATCCCGGTTCAATAATGATGCGAAAAATAATTGAAAATTCATGTGGACATTCATTGAAGAGCCAGCAAATTCTTCAAAACATTACATATGCTGCATGTTCATTGGGGAAATTAATAATCCAACAATCACCAGCTAAGATAAATAACGAACCACTTACTTTTCTTGAGTGAATTCAAGGGGATATATGTGGGCCTATACATCCCCCATGTGGACCATTTAGGTACTTTATGGTTTTAATCGATGCATCGAGTAGATGGTCTCATGTATCTTTGTTATCAACTCGCAACCTGGCATTTGCGAGATTGCTTGCTCAATTAATTCGATTACGAGCCCATTTCCCAAATTTTCCTATTAAGACCATCCGTCTTGATAATGCTGGTGAATTTACTTCTCAGTATTTTAATAACTATTGCATGTCCATTGGAATAAGTGTTGAACATCCTGTAGCTCATGTTCACACACAAAATGGTCTAGCAGAATCTTTAATAAAACGACTTCAATTGATAGGAAGGCCATTACTTATGAAGTCAAAACTCCCAATCACTACTTGGGGGTATGCAATTTTACATGCAGCTACATTAGTTCGCATCAGGCCAACAAGTTATCATAAAGTCTCCCCCTTACAAATAGTTCACGGTCAGGAACCAAATATTTCCCATCTAAGAACATTTGGATGTGCCGTATATGTTCCAATTGCTCCACCACATAGAACTAAGATGGGACCTCAAAGAAGGTTGGGTATATATGTTGGATTTGAATCCCTATCCATAATTAAATATCTAGAACCATCTACAGGGAATCTATTTACGGCTCGTTTTGCAGATTGTCATTTTGATGAGTCAATTTTTCCAACATTAGGGGGAGAAATCAAACAGCTGGATAAGAAAATTAGTTGGAAAGAGTTGTCATTAGCTCATCTTGATCCTCGAACTAAGCAATGTGATTTAGAAGTTCAAAAGATTATTCATTTACAAAGTTTAGCTAATGAATTGCCAGACGCATTTTCTGACCCAAAAAAAGTGACTAAGTCACATATACCAGCTGTGAATGCTCCAATAAAACTATGTCCCAGAATGACAAAATCTAGTTGCTACTGAGTCTAATACACGCCTGA
Organism: Gossypium arboreum; assembly: GCF_025698485.1. Taxonomy (NCBI): domain Eukaryota; kingdom Viridiplantae; phylum Streptophyta; class Magnoliopsida; order Malvales; family Malvaceae; genus Gossypium; species Gossypium arboreum. The sequence continues at coordinate 46,849,546 of NC_069079.1, forward strand.
AGCGTGGTAGACCAATTGGTTCCAAAGATAAGAATCCTTAAAAAAAGAAAGGAGCAAAGATTAATGATGGCAAAATCAAAGAAAAAATGATTATACCGGGATCTCCTGAAGAGACTATAGACATGACTGGAAGAATAATTTCAGAAGAAAATCAGGTACCTGACAATGAAGAGATCTCTATTGATTATGTCATGTCCGGTATAAAATGGAACTGAAATCAAATCGACGTCAATGATATTTTTGCATGCAATGTAGCACTAGATGTTATAAATAATAAAGAGGATTATGAACCAAAATTGATTGAGGAATGTAAACAAAGAGATGATTGGTCAAAATGGAAAGAAACAATTGAAAATGAATTGAAATCGCTAGCAAAAAGAGAAGTGTTTGAACCTGTAGTCCGTATACCTACAGGTGTGAAACCAGTGGGATACAAATGGGTTTTTGTGCGTAAAAGAAATGAAAATAGTGAAATTGTAAGGTATAAAACACGTTTAGTTGTACAAGGATTCTCACAAAGACCTGGAATTGATTATGAGGAGACATATTCTCCTGTGGTGATGCAACTACATTTAGATTTTTGATAAGTCTGGCTATAAGAGAAGGGCTTGATTTACGCCTAATGGATGTAGTAACAACTTATTTGTATGGCCCACTGGATACTAACATTTATATGAAACTCCCTGAAGGATTTAAACTGCCTGAAGCAGTGAGTTCAGGTTCTAGAGAACATTATTCGATCAAATTGCACAAATCCCTTTATGGATTGAAACAATCCGGACGCATGTGGTATAATCGCCTAAGCGAGTATTTGTTGAAAGAAGGATACAAGAATGATCCAATTTGCCCATGCATTTTTCATTAAGAAGTTTTGTAACACCCCGAACCCGAGACCGTCGCCGGAGTCGAACACGAGGTGTTAACAGACTTCAAACCACTTATTGAGAATTTTCCAGACAAGCTGCCAATCTGTGTACTAGTCGCTTCAAAAATCATAACTTGAGTTTTACAACTCGAAAATCAGTTTCATAATTTTTTCCTGAAACTAGACTCATATTTCCATCTACAGATTTTTTTCTAGAATTTTTGGTCAAGCCAATTAGTACAGTTTATTAGTTAAAGTCTCCCATATTACAGGGGTCGACTACACTGACCTTCGTGTGTTACAACTGGAATAACTCCCTGTGTAGGGATTCAATACTGATGCCGTTTATTTCTATAGAAACTACACTCAAAGATGAATTTATAAATATGTGGTATGACTCCTAATTATCTCTGGTTAATTTATAATGAATTTTCAAAGTCGGAACAGGGAATCCAGAAACCGTTCTGGCCCTGTCTCACGAAATCTTGGATATCTCTTAAAATACAGCTCATATGGTCGTTTCGTTTCATCCATATGAAAATAGACCCATCAAGATTCGAGTACATAATTTTTTTAGCTATTAATTCCACTTCTACTATTTTTAGTGATTTTTCGATCTTATATCACTGCTGCTGTCCGCAACAGTTACTGCAGTAGACTATGCCAATTTCATGAATCCTTCCTTAGCCTTACTAATCATCCATCATACGTGACACAAATTATGGCCACCTTATCAAAATTAAGGTTTCTAAGACTCGTGGCTATAGATTCTAGCATCCCACTCAAACGACCACATAGGCCATTTTCACATGGCTTAAAGTTTACAACCCAAAATTTAACAAAACAAAATAGCCCATACATGCCAAATGTTCTCCTAAGTTGACTAAGAAGACAATACCAAAATTGCTCACCGGTGTGATGACTTCGTTGTGATTCGAACACCCAAAAGGAGACGAGTCCAAGAAACCTAAAATGGGTGACAAGAAAACACCGAGTGAGTTTATAACTCAAGAAGTCATAAGCATTCCACAACCATCCATTAATACAATTATCATAAAATGAAATAATGAAACAAGGCCAAGTGTTCCAGCCATACCGAACTATACCATAGTTCCTTAGATCTTCGGATCAATCTCATACCAAGTCATACATTTACATTTCATATACTGTTCAATAGGATATTTGAAGCAATTTCCATACATCATTTCATTTCCGCAACAATCATGCAATCAAATGAACTTTCATCTATTCCACGATACCTTATTTAGGGAATGCAATTGAAATCATCACATAGATTTAAATCTTACCAACTCCACCCGAGCATGAACATAGCATCTATTAGCCATGAACTCAAGGTACTTACTCTTTCCGCTGTCCATACTCATCTTGATGAAGTCACGCCTCCATATAAATGTTCAATCGGAGATATGTGTAGAGTTCGCACACATAGTGCTTAATACTCAATCACGTACACTTAGTGCCATGTGATTCAAGCCCGCACACATAGTGCCATATAGTCCAAACTCGCACACTTAGTGCCATACATTACAAGCTCGCACACTCAGTGCCAATCTCGTCCCCGTACACATCTATTTCTCGCACACTTAGTGCCAAAGCAAACTTCCTACACATTTCACTATCTCTTTTACGTTCAACAATATCATCTTTTCATACACATACATTTGTATATATTTCATCTCATTAAACACAATTGCATAGATATTACAATCATTTAAGCAATATCAAATATATGCTTAATGACTTACCTTGTGTTGGGTAAAATAGTCCAAGTCGGCTACTCGATGACCTTCGTCTTTCCCTTGCTTGATTCTCCTTCTTTAACTCCTTGAGCTTAACCTAGGTACAAGTATGGCCAAACCTCCTCCTAAACCTCTTCCAAACCAACATGAAACAAGAATTCCTTCCTTCTTCCTTAGAATTTTCAGCCCAAAGGAAATGAAAATGATGAACAAAATTCTTCTTTCTTTCTCCACACTCACGGCAATGGGCATGCATGAGACCATTTTTTTCTCTTTTTTTTTTTTTCCCTTTCATTATTAAATTCCCATGCTCACTATTTTATTTTTTTCTTACATACACCATTGTCCCAACATGTTTTATGACATGTTTTTACCCATAATCTCTTGTCATGGCCGGCCACTAGCTATTAGGGGGGGAAATTTGACATGTAAGTCCTCCCCTTTGACTACATGCACTATTAGGTCCTTATAGATTAGCCTATCACTTTTCAAAAGTGTCACACAAGTCCTACTAACTGAATTCACATGCTATCGGCTAAATCGAAGCCTGAAATTTTCACACATTCATAATTACATATTCTAGACAATAAATATTACGTTCAAACATTTCGGTGACTCGGTTTAGCGGTCCCGAAACCACTTCCCGACTAGGGTCAATTTTGGGCTGTCACAAGTTTGGATCTGGATATGTAATTATTGCAGTATATGTTGATGATTTGAATATCATTGGAACTCCTGAAGAGATCCAAAAGACTGTTAGTGCTTGAAGAAAGAATTTGAAATGAAAGACCTTGGAAGAACGAAATTTTGTTTGGGGTTACAAATTGAGCACCTAAAAGAAGGAATCCTTATGCATCAATCAACGTATATTGAAAAGGTGCTAAAGAGATTTTATATGGATAAGGCACATCCAATAACTACCCCGATGGTTGTAAGATCACTTTCCGTCCTCGGGAAGATAGTGAAGATTTTCTTGGTCCTGAAGTGTCATACCTAAGTGCAATTGGGGTATTAATGTATCTTGCTAGCCATACCCGACCTGATATATCTTTTTCTGTAAATTTGCTAGCAAGATTTAGCTCATGCCCAACTCAGAGACATTGGACTGGAATAAAACAGATATTTCGTTATCTCCAAGGCACAAAGAATATGGGTCTATTTTTCCCTAATAAATCTAAGACAGAGTTGATTGGTTTTGCAGATGCAAGATTTATGTCAGACCCTCATAATGGAAAATCACAAACTGGATATGTTTTTACATATGGAGGTACTGCAATCTCTTGGCGCACAATGAAGCAAACAATTGCAGCAACCTCGTCTAATCATGCAGAAATCTTAGCAATCCATGAAGCAAGTCGTGAATGTGTATGGTTAAGATCTATGATCCAACATATAAGGAATAATTGTGGTTTATCATCTGGAAAGGAAGCTACAACTGTCTTGTTTGAAGACAACACAACATGCATTGATCAGCTCGATAGTGGATACATCAAAGGTGACAGAACAAAACACATTGCACCAAAATTCTTCTTCACTTATGACCTCCAGAAGATTAAGGAGATAAAAGTTAAGCAGATCAGTTCAAGTGAGAATTTAGCAGATTTATTCACTAAGGCGCTTCCTACATTAGTGTTTCAGAAGCTTGTTTACTACATTGGAATGCGTCACCTTCGAGATCTCAAGTGATGTAGCCATTAGGGCGAGTTAATACGCACTGTACTCTTTTTCCCTTAACCTTGGTTTTATCCCACTAGGTTTTCCAGGTAAGGTTTTCTTAATGAGGCAGCATATCAAGCGTATAATTATGTACTCTTTTTCCTTCACTAAGTTTTTGTCCTACTGAGTTTTTCTTAGTAAGGTTTTAACGAGGTTTAATTAGATAATGAACATCTAAGGGGGAGTGTTATGAAATATTTATGTGGATGTCATTATCAACCCCATAAGTTATAAAACTTTTTCTATATCCCATTAATATGAGAGATAAAAGGTCATAACATTTTACATACCCTATAATAATTAGAGAGTTACTTTTAACCCCTATATATATATGGGGCTCATGTACTCATGAAAACTATATATATAAAAAGAAGATACACTCTCTCTTCTATATTCTCTCTACACTCTTTCTTCTATCACATTATAATTTATTCTTTCTTTATTATTTCACAACATTTAATGATTAATTTATAATTTTTTAAAATTAAATGATCAAAATATAAATTTATCTACTAATCAGTTATTTAATAAAAACACAAACACCCAAATCTGTGGAGTTTAAAAGGAAAAACAGGAACGAGAAGCGGACAATCCATGGAAAGGTGAAGAAAGGAAAACAAATACACCCAAATCCACACCCACACCTTGCATTCCATATCCGAACTGTGTGAAACTAAAGCTTTACATGCAATTTTTTTATTTTATGTAAACGTGTCGTCATCTGGTTAACCCACCATTCTGTAGCCATGTGTTCCTTTTTGCATGGACCTCTCTCCCTTTCTCTTCGCTTCTCTTATTAAGTTGTTCTCCCTTCACTTTCTCTTTGTTTATTAATGCCTTTCCTTCTCTCCCAGGACTCTTTCCACCCTAAACGAATTCTACCTTTTTCAAACCTTTTTTTTTTTTTCAAAACTTTCTTCCCGAGTTCTTTTAACGTTTTTATTATTAATTCAATGTAGACACCAAGACACTCCCCTGTATATTTCTTTTTCTTTTCCTATCATTATTGTTTTGTTTCTATTTTCAAATTCAACAATTTTGTATTCATACTTTGTTTTTGAGTTCTAAGTGAAAAAACATAAAAACACTTCCCTTGTACCTGAAGCCCGAAACACAAGGCAGCCTTATGTTCTGTTGATAAGTTTTTTTCACAGAATTGCTTTGATATTGAAAAATCAGGATGCTTTCTTAGGCCAAGAAAGCTGTAGAACTGGCTTTGTTTTCTGGGAGAAAGTGAAGGAAAAAGAATGGCAGGGAACGAGTGGATAAATGGGTACTTGGAGGCAATACTGGATAGTGGAGCAGCAGCTATCGAGGAACAAAAGCCAACGGTGGATTTGAGAGAAAGAGGTCATTTTAATCCCACAAAGTACTTTGTTGAAGAGGTGGTGACAGGTGTTGATGAAACCGATCTACATAGGACATGGATCAAGGTTGTCGCCACCCGGAATGCCAGAGAACGTAGTTCCAGGCTCGAGAACATGTGCTGGCGCATTTGGCACCTTACCCGTAAAAAGAAGCAGGTCCCTCCTCTATCCTTCTATCATTGTTACCTTTCTATTCTTTTTCATTTACATGTACACACATATATGTATATGTATGTGTGTGTGTGTATACACACATCACCATGAAAAGCTGTTGAAATTATGGCTTCCATTTCTTAGTTTTAAAATGCAAATTTCCAAGGACATGTTACATGTATTCTGTTTGTAGTAAAAAGTACCTGACCTTAGTGATTCATGTGAAGGAAAAAGTACATGTATAATAAGCATACTTATTTGACCTTATGTGGATGGATGTTAAAAGTTAGTAGGCTCTTTTAGGCCTTTTCCACAAGAAGTAGGTGACTGCAATTACACCCTTTGGTAAAGAGAGGAAAATTATGAATCATTTTGAGCAATTGGCATTCTTAAATTGTATTGGCTCTTCTTTTATTTTTACTTTTTTCCTTATGCGTTTATGATTAATCTAGATTCGGTACTTTGTTGATCAGGCTGAATAGCCCTTGATTCCTTTTAATGCAGCTTAAATCTACAAGTATGTATGATAAGCCTGACTGAAGTTAGCAAGAAACCATGAAAAATATTAGTAATGAATACGTGTATAATTGTATAGGCATGTGTCTTTGGATGTCCATGTACGTATGTGAGGACTAGTTAGGTTGTCTTTCTCGATTATCCAGTCCGGTTAACAGCTTGAATATTTATATCTGCTCATTTTACTAAATGGTACCTTGTGTTTGAAGAAATTCCTTGTTGAAGGTAGTTAACTCTGTAAAATGGACAATTCTGTAAGTGCTTCTTCCTGTTTAATTCGACTAAATGAGAGTTTTGCTAGAATAGTTCTAAGGTCTGACATTTCCCCTTTTAAGTAAAATAATATATTTTGAGAGCCAAGAAACCTGAAATAAGCTTTTACTTACTGAAAATGAAACAATGTAGAGGACTCAAATCTCAATCTTGTTATGTAAATAGTTGGAATGGGAAGAACTGCAAAGATTGGCAAAGCGGAGGTGGGAACGTGAACTAGTGCGCAAGGATGCCACTGAGGACTTGGCCGAAGACCTGTCAGAAGGAGAGAAGGGAGACACTGTGAGCGAGTTGATACATGCTGAGACCCCAAGGGTATCTTTCCATATTAACGCTTCCAGCTTGGAACTGTGGTCAGATGACAAGAAGGAAAAAAAACTTTACATTATCCTTATCAGGTATCATTTTCCCTCCTAGTATACATCAATCTTGAGTTCATCTTAGATTTGTCCATCTTAAGCCTACTTTATAAGTTAGTTTTTGTCCATGGATTCAATGTACAGTTTGATAAAACCATTTTTGGTGTCGTATTTCGTTTAAAACTTTAGAAGAGAAAGGAAGTGCTTACTTGCCTAATGATAGCCATTGCAATTTAAAATGGTTAACCCCATCCTCTAGTTGAGAACATCCATTGAACCGAGATGAAGACAAAGGACTTATCTACTCTATTTAGTTATTCAGTTAAACCAATGATTTGTTATTGGAAGAGATGGCAAAAATCTTTTCGACTTACATGTGTATTTTTCATCTTCCCAATGATTTACATCTTTCATTAACGGAAAATTTTTATGTATGTAGTTCTTGAATTTCTTCATTTCATTGTCCATAGAATTAAAAAAAGAATGTAAAGTGACATGAACATCCCTGAAAGTTACCATCATGATTTTACTCCAAGTGGCATGACTTCCGTGCATTATAATGGAAAAGTAACTTCAGAAATTCTATAAGGAATTCTCCATTAACAGTTCAATTGAAGCACAGTTTCATTTATTTTCTGTAAACCAGTTTGCATGGTTTGGTCCGAGGAGAAAACATGGAGCTTGGTCGAGATTCTGACACTGGTGGACAGGTAAATGTTGTATTACTAAATGATATATATATATATATATATATATATATTTCTCATATTTTGGCCTCCAATTATTTTCTGTTTTCATGAAAGATAAAATGATCCTCAGGTCAAATATGTGGTAGAGCTTTCTAGGGCTCTTGCTAAGATGCCGGGAGTGTATAGAGTAGATCTTTTTACTCGACAAGTCTTATCACCTGAAGTTGATTGGAGCTATGGCGAGCCTACAGAAATGCTAACAACTGCTAGTGAAGATGCAGATGGAAATGATGTTGGAGAGAGCAGTGGGGCATACATTATAAGGATCCCTTTTGGTCCGCGTGATAAGTACCTTCATAAAGAATTATTATGGCCATATATTCAGGAATTTGTAGATGGTGCTCTGGCTCACATTCTTAACATGTCAAAAGTTCTCGGTGAACAAGTTGGTGGAGGCCAACCTGTGTGGCCATATGTTATCCATGGTCATTATGCTGATGCAGGGGACAGTGCTGCTCTTCTCTCAGGTGCTTTAAATGTCCCCATGGTTTTAACAGGACACTCTCTTGGGAGAAACAAACTTGAGCAGCTGCTTAAACAAGGACGACAATCAAAGGAAGACATCAATTCGATGTACAAGATTATGAGAAGAATTGAAGCAGAAGAACTTTCCCTTGATGTTGCAGAACTAGTTATCACTAGTACCCAGCAAGAGATTGAAGAGCAGTGGGGGCTTTATGATGGGTTTGATGTCAAGCTCGAAAAAATTTTACGTGCCCGTGCTAGACGAGGGGTAAACTGTCATGGTCGGTATATGCCAAGGATGGTGGTAAGAATATTTCTCCCCTTTTGCTCTGTCTTTTCCCCTATTTCAAGTTGTTGTATTGATAACTGCTTTCTTGACATGGGTTTTAGGGGTAATGTGAAAAGAGAAGAAAGAAGTGTATTTGTCCGTGTTCCTCACTCTGAAACATAATCCATGTGCTTCATTCCTCCTGTGCTGAAACGTCTTGTTAACTCCACATGGAACTTGATGTTTTAAGCAACCTAACCTAAGGATCTGATTAACTAGGGGCTACTGCAATGAATTCACATTTTCTAAAAAGTTTGAAAAGACTATGAATCATTTTGTTTGCACCTCTTCTTTTGGCTTTGAAGTACAATTTATATGCAGGTTATTCCTCCTGGCATGGACTTCAGCAGTGTTGTAGTTCAAGAAGATGCCTCTGAGGTTGATGGAGAACTTCCCACAGTTATTGGAGGTACTGATGGGTCATCTCCAAAAGCAATTCCAACAATATGGTCAGAAGTAAGTAGGTCAGCTATGTTATTCACTCTTGGTTGAGAAATCCTGAGATATCTGTTATCGATTCTTCCTATTATGTTTGGCAGGTAATGAGGTTTCTTACAAATCCCCACAAGCCAATGATCTTGGCCTTATCTAGACCTGATCCAAAGAAGAACATTACCACTCTTTTGAAAGCCTTTGGAGAATGTCGTCCTTTACGAGAGCTTGCTAATCTTGTAAGTTATTTGTGCGACAATTTTGATTTACAGAGTGGTAGAAAGACTACTAATACTGATTTTTTTTTTTGTGCAGACACTTATAATGGGGAACAGGGATGATATTGATGAAATGACTGGTGGGAATGCTAGTGTCCTCATAACAGTATTGAAACTCATTGATAAGTATGACCTCTATGGACTAGTTGCCTATCCAAAGCATCACAAACAGACTGATGTTCCTGATATTTATCGACTTGCAGCAAAAACGAAGGTTAATTAGAGTGCATAATTGTTGAAGCTAGTTCATGTGCTTTTGTTTTTAAATTAACCAACTGGATGTAATTACTCAGGGAGTTTTCATAAATCCTGCTCTGGTTGAGCCTTTTGGACTTACGTTGATAGAGGTTGGTTTCTTTTGGTTGAGGTTTATTTTGATTCCATCTTTATTAAGTTCCACGAGATAGAATCTTGATCTCTATTTTCTTTATATAATTCAGGCAGCAGCTCATGGCCTGCCAATGGTGGCAACCAAAAATGGTGGACCAGTTGACATCCAGCGGGTAAGAACAATGAATGTCTCTCTCAATCGTAAGATATTGCCTGGTGGGACTTCCCAAGTTTTCAAGTATAAACTTTCACCAGGAAGGTTGAGCACAATGGACACAAAACATCATAGAGACTGTTGAAAATGTTAAAATTCAGAATATTCCAATTTTCTATAGACGTTTCTTATACAAAATTGTATAATAATTCCAAGTCTTAATATTTCCTTTTCTTCAATGAATTTTAGGCACTAAATAATGGCCTTCTTGTGGATCCCCATGATCAGCAAGCAATTGCTGATGCCCTGCTGAAGTTGGTATCGGAGAAAAACTTATGGCATGACTGTAGAAGGAATGGTTGGAAGAACATACATCTATACTCATGGCCAGAACACTGCCGTACCTACTTGACAAAGGTGGCAGCTTGTCGAATGAGACATCCTCAGTGGAAAACAGATACACCGGGGGATGAAGTCTCTGCTGAAGTGTCATCTTTAAATGACTCACTTAAAGACGTGCATGACATGTCCCTTAGGCTTTCAGTTGATGATAAAGCTTCTCTAACTGGATCTCTCGACCCTGTAGCTTCATCTTCTGGTGAGCCTGATGTGCAAGACCAAGTAAAACGAGTCCTAAGCAAGATAAAAAAGCCAGAAACAAACTCAAAAGAATATGAAGGAGTAAAGCTTGAAAATGTGCCAAGCAAGTATCCGATTTTGAGGAGGCGGCATAGATTGGTTGTTTTAATACTTGACTGCTATGACAGCAATGGGTTACCTGAGAAGAAAATGGCTCAACTTATACAAGACATATTTAAGGCTGTTCGGCTGGACACTCAAAATGCAAAATTCACAGGTTTTGCTATATCGACTGCTATGCCAGTCTCGGAAACAATGGAGTTCTTGAAATCAGCAAAGATTCAAGTAAATGAGTTTGATGCTCTGATCTGTGGCAGTGGCAGTGAAGTGTATTACCCTGGAACTTACACAGCAGAAGATGGAAAGCTTTTTGCTGATCCTGATTATGCCTCTCATATTGCCTTTCATTGGGGCTATGAGGGTCTAAAGAAGACAATTTGGAAGTTGATGAACCCTGAAGGTGAACAAAAATCTCCGTGTGCCGAGGAAGATGCGAAATCGAGCAATGCCCACTGTGTTGCATACTTTGTAAAGGAGCTGAGTAAGGTATATATCCCTATTGGTAACATAAGAACTAATAGCATTTTTTATTTGAATTTTATGGTGGCTGCTTTTACAGGCCAAGAAAGTTGATGATTTGAGGCAGAAGCTCAGGATGCGAGGTCTCCGTTGTCATCCGATGTATTGCAGGAACTCAACTAGAATGCAAGTTGTTCCTCTCCTTGCATCTCGAGCTCAGGCACTCAGGTAGAGTTGTATTAAGATGAACCTTGATTCTTGGACAGGAATTGAAACACCCTTGGTGTTTAAATCTATGCTTGCCCAACTGTTTATTTCTCTTATTAAGGTACATATGTTTGACACCCTCGAAATACATGGAAGAACATACCAATGTCTGTGACATACCCATACTCATATTTGACACTCACACTCAAGTCCAAGGTCCACGTATCATAGGTTTAAATGCTCTAAAGGTCATTCTTTTGAGAAAATCAAAGGTGAAGATGGACATATCTGTAACATGTAAAATGATTGTATGTCAACTTCAAGACAATTGATATCGAGATGTTGCATTTCGTCTAGTAAGAAGCTCTCTTCTTATAAGACATTTATGCATGAGAAAATTAATTAAATTCAACAAATTAATTGTTGATTTCATGTGCATTTAACTTATCACTGTACCAGGACTTGATTATCATCACCTATCAGATCATAACTTATTTCATTCTGATAACCAGGTACCTTTTTGTCCGTTGGAGACTGAATGTTGCAAACATGTTTGTCATTGTTGGCGAAACCGGAGACACCGATTACGAGGAGTTGATAGCTGGGGCTCATACGACATTGATCATGAAGGAAGTGGTGACAAAGGGTTCCGAGGCATTGCTCCGAACAACCGACTTGAGAAATGACATTGTCCCTTCTGACAGCCCCTTGATTGCCAGTATTAAAGGTGAAGCAACGCCAGAAGAGATTTCTGAAGCTTTAAAAGCATTATCTAAAGCAAGCCTCTGACAGCTGCTGGTGTTTAGAGCATGAAATGGTAGTTTAAATTCCATATTCCAAATAAAAATTATTGTTAAATTCCTTCTTCTTCTTTTTTTCTTTCTTTTTTTTTTTTTTTTGGAATGCTGTGAAGGAATGGTAATTTTCCATTTCTTATAGTATAGCTAGATAAGTTTCATATGGTTTTTGTCTTTCAAGTTTATACTTGTGCAAACAGGGTCTACAATGGTCACTACTGATATCTAATTTCTTCTATTTGATGTAGATAAAATTGTAACTACCATTGGTGATGTTATTTGCATATATTAATAACCTATGGTATCATGTCAATGCGGTTCTAGGTTTGTTATTTAAATTTTGATAATGAGTATCGATAAATGTATGTATCATATAAGAAAATGTTTAAAATCTTTTTTCTTTTTTTTTTTCTTCATGTTGGTGTCTACAGAAATATTCATTATAGTGGGATCCGAAAGCAGATTAAGGGTTGAAATCATATGTTTCGATCCTTGAACATGTCAGAAAATTTTGCCCAACCCATTAAACTGGTTAATCACAAGCAAAGGAAAGAAAATAAGTAAAGGTAACTGCAATTTTTATTAAGAAACATTTTTAAAACAAGCAACTAAGTTTTGTTTTTTTTTTCTTTCAGTCAATTAAACATTTAAACTTTTAAAAGGCGTAAAAAAGCCTTCAAACTTCAAAAAAAAAAAATTAAATTTCTATTTTTTCACTCAATTTGATATTTAAACTTTCAAAATGTATAAAAAAATCTCAAAATTTTTCAAAAACAATTAAATCTTACTCTTATTACAATTTAGAAAAAGAAAATATAATAAATAATAAATTTTAGAAAAATTATTAAATTTTAATAAAAATATAAATTAGAATTTTTTTATAAAAGTCATAAGAAAATAATTTGTAAAATTTTATAAAAATCATAAAAATTAACGCCCTAGTGTTTTATTTCAATTAAAGTCATCATACGTTGAAACACAACATGACATGTAATGAAAATGATAAAAAATCAATAAAATCAATAAAATTATAAAAAATATTCTTTTGGTACTATAATTTTTATAATTCTTTTACAAAATTTATATTTTTATAATTTTCTAACAATTTATAAAATTTTATATTTTTTATATTTCTATATATTTTATAATTTTTTAAAAAGGTTTTAAGTTTTTTGATGCATTTTAAAAGTTTAAGTACCCAAATAGGTGTAAAAAGAAAGCAAAAATTTAATTATTATTTTTAAAATTAAGAACATTTTGCAGCCTTAACCTTAAATATAATAAAAATAAAATAAAATAAAGTTGGAATTCACTCTCGTCATGTTTCATGTGCAGGAATTGAATATTTTGTGAATAAAAAAAAGTAATTAAATTTTGCTTTCTTTTTACACCTATTTGGATACTTAAACGTTTAAAATGCATCAAAAAATTTAAAACTTTTTCAAAAAAATTATAAAATATATAGAAATATAAAAAATATAAAAATTTTATAAATTAGTTAGAAAATTATAAAAATATAAATTTTGTAAAAAATTATAAAATTATAGTACCAAAAGAATATTTTTCTATAATTTTATTGATTTTTATTGATTATTTTATTTGTAAAGTTTATTATTAGGTCCTTCCATACTTTATACTAATTTGGTTTTAATTTATTTATTTTAACCTTTCTTTATTTTAATTTGTTTTGCTATTGAATTTCATTTATATTTTTCCTTTACTGTTTTTTATTTATTTATGATCTCGTACATATTTAACTTAGATTAGATTATTATATAATTTAATTAGTTTGAGTTATATTTTGCTTGATTGATGATGAAGATATAATATTTTTATGTGTTTTATTTTATTTAATTGTTGGAAAAATATTATAAACTTATTTTAAAGGTTTAAATTTGTTGTAAATTTCTATACTCTTCGTAAATTAAAGTTTAGTTATTTTACTTTTTAAATTTTAATATTCAAGTTCGATTGTTAGCACTATTAAATTTATTTTATAAAATTAGTTAGTGTGAAATTTTGAATTTTTTAAAAAAGTACTCGCTTGGTAGTAACGTAACTAAAAAATAACGTTATAATAAACTGAATTTAACAAAATAATTTTACATGTTTTAACAATTGGACCTAAATTTTAAATCTGAAAAGTAAATTAATAACTCTTTAAAAATAAAAATACAAAACTTAAATTTCAAATTTATAAAAACACAAAGACTCATGACATATTTTAATGTATTTTAAAAGATAAAACATCCTTAATAGTTGAGGTTATATTATTTTTCAATTACTAAAAAAGTATAGAACTTATATCTAGGGATTATTAAACAAAAATTTGTTAGAGTAAATGGAAGTATAATTTTCAGGTTTAAGGATTAAAATTTATGCATTTGAATTTTTAAAGTGGAAATAATTTGTTTTGTCGTAATTGAAAAAAATATAAGTGAGAATCATTAATCTAAAAACAAGAAAATTACTATAATTTTATAAAATAAAAGATAAATCTCAAAGTTTTATATGCTTGATTTAATATATAAAGAATGCAATACATCAACTTTAATTTTGTCTTAATAATCTCTTTGAAAATGACAATAGATTAGATATCAGCATTTTTTGATTTATTGGTGTTGGAAATATACTACTACAAACAAAATCGTTAACACTGACAGGAAATCAAACTAAGTGTAAATAAACAAAGCAATCATTGTGACGTGGAAGAATCATTGTCTTAGAAGCAATTTTAACTTGATCAGTACAATAGGAAATGGACGTCACTCTCCAAGGTTATCACCCCCAAGGTTAACATAGTACTTCCAAATTCGTACACCCAAATAAGGAAGATGGAACTAAAAAGGATTGCTCTTCTTGTAAAAGTCGGGAAATAAACTGGAAGAAACTCGATAAACCACACTAGGTTCAATTCCAAGGAAAGATTGGAGAGGTCATAAACAATTCCACTTAAAACCCGATCTCTTATACAGAATATCGCATTAATGTAATCTAATAAAAAACTAGAATTTTTAGAGAGCAAGAATGGGAGAGAAAAGAAAGAATTGAGTTTTTTTTTGTGTGTGTGTGTGTGTGAAAAAATGAGTGGAATAGTCTGCTATTTATATTGTTTTTAGAATGGGAAAAATGGTAAAATAGCAGTGTCAATTTCCAAAAATAGTAGAGGATTTTCCTCAACAAAAAATATTTTGAAAAAAATATTTCTGACTTTGCATTACCAACATTTCCCCATTAATGCAAAAGAATTGAAATATTTTGTAAACATAAGAAAAGGTAAAACGTGAGAAGAGCAATAGCGAAATTAGCCGCTTAAGCACTAGTATCTTGTGATTTGAACTAGTACGTAGTGAAATGAGTGATTCTTCTATTTAACAAGTGAACAAATCTTGAACTTGTTAAGATAGGGGTTAACTCATGACACACAACTAATCTTAGGTCCAATTGAGTTCCACGATAGATCAACAATTTAGCTAATATACCTTGGAATGCTGGTAAGTGCTCTAAAAAAATGGCCCAACATTTTTCATAGAATGTGGCTAATCCTTCACACTTATGTAGGTGATTTCATCAAATCTATCTTAATATAGATCAACTCGGACCAGGGTTATGAAATCATTAAGAGCATTAAATAAGCTCAACCTCTCAGCTTTATAATTTGATGAATTCATCAACTACGTCTCAATAAAACCACCCAAACTCTAGGAGATGAATTCATTAAGAGTAAGAAACTCAACCTCACACGTCGGTGAATTCATCAAGTCCGTCTCACTAGGACCACACAAACTTTGGGCTATGAACTCATTAAGAGCAATGAGCTTCTCTTTATGCATGTACATTGTACGCCATAGGGATAGGTAAAGATATACGCTATGAGTCTTTCTATGGTTTTGTTTAACCACATTGAACTTAGAAGACTAAGTTGGGTATCCACCATGAATTCCTAAACCAGTCAGCTTAAAATCCATCCCCCTCGATGGATTAATAACCATTTGCCTACATAACCCTTTGGTTAGTGGATCAACTAGGTTCTTCTTAGATTTTACGTACTCCATGGCGAGTACTCCAATCTTTATTAAGTGTCTCACATATTCATGTCTTATTCATATATGTCTTTTCCTGCCATTGTAAGCATAATTTTGAGCAACAAAAATGGCGGCTTGTGAATCATATAATAAGGAAAGAGAAGGTGTAAGTTTCCCCTATAAAGGAATCTCTGCAAGAGTTATGAACTTTGATTCCATCATGGAGTGAGCAATACATGTATGTTTAGAATACTTCCAAGAAATAGTTGCTTCATCTAAAATAAAGACATATCTACTTGTAGAGCTAACTTTATCAATTACCCAATATGCATCACAATATCTCTTTAGGACTGCAGAGTATCTGACAAATTCCAACTTCCAAGTTATTGTAATTTAATTTCACTCAAAATCATTTGGGGAAAGTTTAACCTTGATAGCATAGTAACTTGTGAACCATGACACTTTTCCCCACTTACTACGTCGATGCCCTCATCGACATGAAGCCACACTTTTAATAGCCTTGTTGTGCTAAGTCAACAATTCAATCTCAAGTCCATCTTGGGTCATCAAGGCCTAAGGTTATGATCCATCCAATGTGCATCAGACATAAACTTGAACTTGGTCTCATCTCAATCATTGGTGTAGTCTTATTTATGGCCATTCCTCCATCGAATACTTGGACTCAATGCCACAACATATAATCATCAGGTTACAAGCTTGAGGAACCCTTAATGGTATGACCCTTTTTCGACTGAATATTACCATGCATTTAATACTTAAAAATGTATCCCTCTGGATGTGGCACCAACCACACTCTTGCAGCCCCAACAACAAAGTTCTCAACATGGGAAATTCAGACACATTGACCATTGATCGGCTGTTTAACATCACAACAATAATGTGCACGTGTACACTGTCGATGCAAGTATAGTAGACAGATATGAGTCTGTCGGATTTCGATCCAACGAGGATGGTTTTCTATTGTCTATCAATGTCAGTGCAATAATTAGATAGAAACGAGATAAATTATGAGAGTAGTTTTTGAAGCAATAACTTGAAAATAATAAGATAAAATATGATAATGATAAATTGGGTCGTCAATGTGAATATTCAACAGAATACTAAGTGCTCACAAAGTATAAAAGGATAGGTGATTGTCGATGCATTAAATCACAATGAAGATCTTACCAAGCTTAACTTTTATATTTAATCTAAGACTTAAACAAGTACATTAACTTCATCTTCCAATGATGGCAATGGAACACTATTAAGAACAAGTGGATTAAATTCCTCTAATTCTCAAGAAACTTCCATTGTCATGCTTGTTAGCTTGAACTATCGTTGCACTTTCCAGTGTCAGTGATTGCAATAACACTTCCATGCTAAAAACATTCAAACCAAAAGATTAAACAATAGAAGAAAGATTAAATAAAATAACATTTAACCTAGAAATCATGTATACTTCTGTACAAACATGAAATAGAAAGTAATCACCAGCGTTTAGAAAAGAAATATAAAAGAAACAAGTGGAGAGTACTATTCCTAGAAAATCTTGACTTGATCTCTCATCTCCCTCTTGTTTCGCACTCAGGGCTCCTCGTCAGGAGCTGAACTGCATCCCTTTCACGTCAGTTCACCCGTAGAGACCTTAAGTTGCCATAGCTGAAAAGCTTCAAAAGATATATTGA
This sequence comes from Gossypium arboreum, assembly GCF_025698485.1. Taxonomy (NCBI): domain Eukaryota; kingdom Viridiplantae; phylum Streptophyta; class Magnoliopsida; order Malvales; family Malvaceae; genus Gossypium; species Gossypium arboreum. Next base: position 46,867,166 of record NC_069079.1, read on the forward strand.
TGAAGATACTCTCCCAAAAAGCCTACTTTTTTTCTTTTTACGTGAATATTTATATTCTTCCCAAATAGTCCAGGTGTCCTTTCATCAGAATCATGCTGCCTTTGTACGTACAAGTTGGTTATTCCAGACTAGACAGCGCACACTTTTTTGTTCTTATCCGGACAGTAGTTGGGTGTGCGACAATTATGGGCGCAATTTGAAAATACTTATGCAACGACATTGGTACCAAAACATGACAAAATTAAGGATAAATAGGCTAAGATCCACTGAGTTATAAAATACAATTTACTGATTGAAAATGTTAAAATATGCACTAAAGATAACTAAATGGGGACAAATTAACCAATAAGTAGGGAGAAAACATATGTTCTTTCTAGTACTATCACCCATCCTTAACTTAGGCCCTCTCGATCCCTCCATGGTCCATTGGGTATGGCCATCTTGGCAAACTGCAACATTTTGGAAACACGGAAATCTACGCATTTTTACATGCCCTTTTTAAATTAAAATCATACAGTTTCGATAAAATTTTTGTCGACAAATAATTAATTTTTATAAAATAATTAAAGTGCACTTAAAATATGAACATGTTTAATTTTAGTTAATTTTATAATTATTTTTGATGAATTTGGGTTATTTTCGACAGATTTGCACGAAGGGAGAAAAATGGTTCGGTAGACACTACTAGAAGCACAAAACCTAGAAGCAATTTGAAGTATCGAGACGAACTAAATTTCAGCCTAAGACTGTCCAAAATTATATGTATTAATTCATAATATAATTAATTTTAATTTATATCCGATTTAATTTGGGTTAATAAATTATTATTAATTAATTATGAAAAAGTGGTCCAGTTAAACCGAACCAAGTGAACTAAACCGCCCAAGAAATAGACAGCCCAAAACCATCCCAAGAGCTGACCCAAATCAGCTTATTAGCTAATTATTTAAGCTTGCAAAGAGGCCTTTGAAGACTTGATCAAGTTGCATTCAAACCCTCCACAATTGGTGGCTTTGTAGATTTTCCCCAAGCCAAATTTAGCAAGGTTGAAACCATCAACTATAAAAACCCCCTTGGCTGATCATTTAACACACCTCAATTCATTCGCATCTTTTCTCTCTTCTCTCCACTTTCTCTCTTCTTTGCCATTTTAAATTCCCTTACTCTCTTGCTGATTTCCTCCCTTGGAAAAGGGGTGTTCATAACCCATTTTGGAGCAACATTGAAGTGTTCATAGCAGCTTTGATCGACGATGACAACAGAGAATGAAGAAAAGAACAAGCTAGTCAAGCCACGGAAAAACACAGATTTGATTCTTATTCCCTATCTCTTTAATTTTTGTTATTGTTATGATGAACATATCTATGAATATTTATTTGTTAGAATGGTTAATTTAATCAATTTAGCTTGAATTTAATTCATGTTAGGTTGATTGCATTTCGTCTTCTTAAATTGTTAAAATTGTGTTTATGTTGTTTTAGGCCTCGGTAAGATGCTTGATTAAGTAAAATCATGACTAAGTTATTCTTGCATTACAATTGTTAGGTAACTAATGAATTAATTATTTAAACGGATTGAAATTGTAATTAATAGACACAGTACTTAATCAATACATGTTTAATCATCTAAGGTAGCTGAAGGTTAAATTAGCAACGGTATTTGACGATACAATTGCCTTGCTTAACTTGAAAGATTATTGTGATTAAATTATTTCAAGGTAAGGATACTTTGTTACCTCACATAGTCTTTTATGTGCTTATTAAATCGAGTTAATTGTTTGAATTGACATAGGGATATGTTTAAGAGATTATTTCAATTTAATAAGTATGTATGTGTTATAACATATTTGTCTATTAAGATTTGTTTAATCCATTGAATTGACATAGAGATATGTCCAAGAGATGAATAGATTTTGATAGGTGAGTATGTTCATAAGTTAGCAAATTACCGAGTTGTCGTGAATTTATTCGTAACAATATAAAATGAGTTTAATAATTCTAAGATAAGAATCTAACACAATTATGTCATCTTGATTAAACTCGTATTTTGAAATCGTGGATTTGAGATTTATTTATTTAGTTTAAAATCTTAGTTTTTAATCACCCTCTTCAAACAAAATATTTTTCTTCACCAAAGTGTTTTTAAATTCATAAATAGTTCTTTTCATAGCCTCTGTGGGTACGATAACTCGACATTCACTTGTCACTTTATTACTTATTGCGATTGTGTACACTTGCACATTTCTGTCATTCCAAGTTTTTGGCGCCATTGCCGGGGATTGTTTTAAAAAGTCATTATTTGTGAATTTGTTAGTTTTGCATTTTGGTTTAACTTTCTGTTTAAATTTTAACTTAATTAATTTTTTTGTGATTATCTTAGGTGTTTATGAGTATTGATCGAATTATCAATTTACTCCTTGTAGACCCTGAGATTGAATGAACTTTTCGACAGCGAAAAAGGCAAGCAAGTTAGAGAAGAACCGAAGAAATGAACTTTGAAAATCCAAATCAAGGAAACGGAGCAAACCCTGCTCAAAATCCTATACTTATTGCTGATGATAGGGATAGAGCTTTAAGATAGTATAATGTGCCAGTGTTTAATGATCTTAATCCGGGTATTAGAAGACCCGGAATTGAGGCACAACAGTTTGAGCTAAAGCCAGTCATGTTCCAGATGCTTCAGACAGAGGGCTAATTCAGTGGAATGCCCACCGAATATCCCCACCTACACTTAAGACTATTTATGGAGGTGAGTGATTCTTTCAAGTTAGCCAGAGTACCCGAAGATGCATTACGATTGAAGCTATTCCAATATTCACTGAGGGACAGAGCTAGAGCTTGGTTGAACTTATTGCCACCAAATTCAATTTCCACATGGCAAGAGTTAACAGAAAGATTCCTTATGAAGTATTTCCTGCCTAGCAAGAATGCTAAGTTGAGGAATGAGATCACTTCTTTCCAACAAATGGATGATGAGTCCTTGTATGAGGCATGGGAAAGGTACAAAGAATTATTACGGAAGTGCCCTTATCATGAATCCCACATTGCATCCAACTTGAGACATTTTATAATGGTCTCAATGCTCACACAAGGATGGTAGTGGGCGCTTCTGCTAATGGTGCTCTCTTTTCTAAGTCATAGAATGAGGCTTATGAAATCATTAAGAGGATTACCAACAATAATTACCAATGGCCAACTAATCGAGTAGCGTCAAGAAGACGAGTTGCTGGAATACATGAAGTAGACACTCTTACTTCACTCGTATCTCAGGTATCATCAATATCATCAATATTAAAAAATCTTACTACTAATGGGTCTAATAGTTTTGCAGCACAACCACCAAATCAATTTGAAAATGTAGCTTGTGTCTATTGTGGGGAAGGACATTTGTTCGAAGAATGTCCATCGAACCCAGAATCCATATATTACATGGGTAACTAGAACCAAAATCAAGGAAGGCAAGGACTTCAATCCAATTTCTATAACCCATCATGGCGAAACACCCGAATTTTTCCTGGAGTAACCAAGGGGCTGGAACCAGTAACATTGACGCCCAACCTAGAGTGGCCCAGCCACCTAGTTTTCCCCAAAAAGTTTAGAAACGAACCCAAGCTGAACCTTCCAATGGCTTAGAGAATTTGTTAAAGGCATTCATGGCGAAGAATGATGCCTTAATTCAAAGCCAAGCAGCTACATTGAAAAACCTGGAAAACCAAATAGGTCAGCTTGCTACTGAACTCAGAAACAGACCACAAGGTGCTTTACCTAGTGATACGGAGAATCTGAGGAATCCAGGGAAGGAGCATTGTAAAGCATTGACATTGAGGAGCAGAAAGACATTAGAGCCCAACACCATCGAAGTTCAAAAGGAACCAGCTAATGCTTAAGACTCAGAGGAAGTTCAACCGAGTGTTGAAATTCTAGTTTTACCAGAACCAGAGTCTGCAAAATTTGACAAGGTGACTTTGGAACCAGCTAATTCTGATCAACTAACAACTTCGTTAGTTGCAGAATTGCCACAAAAGACAAATCAACCAGTTGTAGTAAAGAAACCTCTACCACCCTACCCTGAAAGAATTTAGAAGCAGAAATAGGAAATTCAATTCAAGAAGTTCCTAAACGTACTCAAGCAACTTTATATCAACATCCCGTTGGCTGAAGCACTTGAACAAATATCGAACTACGTCAAATTCATGAAGGATATTCTGTCTAAAAAATAAAGGCTTGGAGAATTTGAGACGATAACCCTAACAAAGGAATGCAGCGCATATCTTCAAGACAAATTACCCCAAAAGTTGAAGGTTCCTGGATGTTTTACCATACCTTGCAACATTGGAGCGACATATTATGGTAAGGCACTATGTGACTTAGGTGTGAATATCAACTTGATGCCTATGTCAATATTTAGGAAGTTAGGGATAGGTGAAGTTAGACCTACTACGGTTACACTTCAATTAGCAGATAGATCTTTAGCACATCCAGAAGGAAAAATCGAGGACATATTGATACGTGTAGACAAATTTATCTTTCCAGCTAACTTTGTGATTCTAGACTTTGAAGTAGACAAAGAGGTGTCGATCATCCTAAGAAGACCATTCTTAGCAACCGGAAGGACCTTTATTGATGTGTAGAAGGGCGAGCTTCCTATACGTGTTCAGGATGATCAGGTAATATTTAACATTTTTAAGTCTATGCGATTTCCTAACACAATTGATGATTGTTCTGTAGTTTCTGACTTAGAAGAGTTAATCATGGAAAAGAAGCTTAACTATGTTGAGGACCCATTGGAATGAATGTTGACATCAAATCCTCCAAATGAAGAAGAGGAGGATGAATACTTAGCTTTGTTAGAAGCTAATCAAAGGGGATTTAATCCGCAATCCCGTTTTGAATCTTTGGAATTAGAGAAAAAGGATTATGCCCAACCAAAAGCATCAATCGAGGAGCCACCTAAATTAGAACTGAAGGTACTTCATTTACATTTAAAATATGTTTATTTAGGTAACTCTTCTATTCTGCCTATGATTGTTTCAGCAGAATTAACTACTGAGTAAAAAGAGAAACTCATCCTGGTGTTGAAACAATTCAAAAAGGCTATCAGATGGACCATAGCCGATATTCACGGTATTAGTCCATCTGTATGCATGCACAAAATTATCTTAAAAGATGGTGAAAAGGGGACGATTGATGGACAACGAAGACTAAACCCCATCATGAATGACATAGTTAAGAAAGAAATCATCAGGTGGTTAGATGCGGGTATAATTTAGCCCATCTCATATAGTTCATGGGTAAGTTTGGTCTAGTGCGTACTGAAAAAAGGAGGTATCATGATCATTGAAAATGAGCATAACGAGTTGATACCGACTAGAATGGTTACAGGATGGAGAATTTGCATCGATTATTGGAAACTGAAGAAGGCGACTAGGAAATATCACTTTCCTTTGTCATTTTTAGACCAGATGCTGGATAGACTCACGCAACGAGACTATTATTGTTTTCTCGACGGATACTCGGGGTATAATCAGATTACAGTAGCACCAAAAGATCAACACAAGACAACATTCACCTACCCGTATGGTACGTTTGCATTTAGGCGCATGCCATTTGGTTTATGTAATGCACCTGCTACATTTCAAATATGTATAATGTCCATTTTTACTAACATGGTTGAGAAATATTTGGAAGTCTTTATGGATTATTTTTCAGTATTTGGAGATACATATGATGGTTGCCTAGCCAATCTAGCCAAGGTACTGAGGCAATGCAAAGAAACAAACCTTGTGCTCAATTGGGAAAAGTGTCATTTCATGGTACAAGAAGGTATTGTTCTAGGGTATCAGATAATAAGACATGGAATAGAGGTTGATAAAGCAAAGGTAGATGTTATTGAGAAACTCCCACTTCCAAAATTTGTAAAGGGTGTTAGGAGCTTTTTGGGCGACGCCGGTTTCTATCGAAGATTCATCAATGACTTCTCCAAAATTGCTGAACCCTTATGCAAATTATTGGAGAAGGACGCGACATTCAAATTTGATGAAGAGTGCTTAAGAGCTTTCAATGATTTGAAGAGTCAATTATTTTCGGCACCCATAATCATCACACCAGACTGGGATTTGCCATTTGAATTGATGTGTGGCACAAGTGACTTCGCGATAGGAGTTGTTATGGGCCAGCGAAGGGACAAAGTTTTTCATCCATCTACTATACGAGTCGAACTCTGGCAGGAGCTCAACTGAATTATAGATAATAGAGAAAGAGTTACTTGCTATTGTGTTTCTTTTTGCCAAGTTTCGATCTTATCTTATAGGTACCAAAGTGACTATCTATATAGACCACTCGGCGATTAAGTATTTGCTTTCCAAGAAAGACGCTAAGCCGAGACTGATTCGATGGGTACTTCTACTTCAAGAGTTCGATTCAGAAATTCAAGATTGAAGGGAGTAGAAAACCAAGTGGCATACCACTTGTCCAGATTGGAGTTGCAAGAAGGGAACTCTCCTCTTATACCAATTTAGGAAACATTTCCAGATGAACATATATTGAAGGTAAATCATGTCCATAATACCCCTTGGTTTGCTGATATTGCTAAATTTTTAGCCTGTGGGTTGATGCCGATTGATAAGACATATCATCAAAAGAAAAAGTTTCTTCACGATGTGAAGTACTATTTCTGGGAAGAGCCGTATTTGTTTAAAAAGTGTGCAGATCAGATGATAAAGAGATGCGTGGCAGAAAATGAAGTACATAAGATTTTATACCATTGTCACTCAGCTTCGAGTGGGAGACACTTCAGAGGTACATGTACTGCAGCTAAGGTATTGCAAGCCGAATTCTTTTGGGCAACACTATTTAAAGACGCACATGCTTACATAAAGAGTTGTGATCAATGTCAAAGGGTCAGAAATATCACCAACAGAAATGAGATTCCTCGAACAAATATCATTGTGGTAGAATTATTCGATGTTTGGGGTAATAACTTTCTCAGTCCTTTTCCTCCATCTTTTGGTCACAAGTACATATTAGTAGCAGTAGACTATGTGTCTAAGTGGGTTGAGGTAGAGGCATATCTGAAAAATGATGAGAAGGTTGTGATGAAGTTTTTGCAGAAGCATGTGTTTACAAGGTTTGGAACCCCAAGAGCCATCATCAGTGATGAAGGGTCCCATTTTGTGAACAAGTGGTTGAAATGGTTACTTGACAAACATAAGTCAAGCACATGGTTGCCTCAACTTACCATCCACAGAAGAATAAGCAAGCTGAACTGGCAAACAAGGAGATCAAAGGCATACTTGAGAAGGTAGTTTGCCCGAACCAACGAGATTGGTCCAAAAGACTGGATGATGCTTTATGGGCTTTCAGGACAGCATACAAGACACCTTTAGGGATGTCACCCTATAGGTTAGTTTTTGGGAAAGCCTGCCATCTACCCTTGGAGTTAGAACACAAAGCTTACTGGGCTCTCCAACAACTCAACTTGGATCTCAAGCTTGCTAAAGAGAAACAGATGCTCCAGCTCAACGAGTTAGAAGAATTCCGAATGTTCTCATACGAAAATGCCAAATTACTCAATGAGGGACTTAAAAAATGGCATGGCAAGCACATTCGAGTTCGTGAATTTGAAGCAAGTCAGCAAGTCTTATTATTTAATTCCAGATTAAAGTTCTTTCCGGGTGAGTTAAAATCACGTTGGTCTGGTCCATTTATGTAACGCCCCAATTTTCGGGAATTCTGTGAATGTTGGCATAGGTTTAATTATGTTAGTGGGCCTCTAGAAGGCCCAAGCCTAAGATAGAACCCGGTAATTTTAGTTAATTTTTGTTCCATAAGAAAAAGGGAGTGAAATTATGAAATAGGACTTATGTGAAAATGTTTGAAAATGCTATAGGCTAAATTGAAGTGGCCAAATAAATAGGAGTGCAAAATAGGAGGATTTGCATGACAAACCTCCCATTTTACATGAAGTGGCCAGCCATCATGTTGTTGTAGACAATATGAGCACTTGATATCCATAATTCATGGTACAAATTGATAATGGGTTAGGTAAATGTTCCATGATAATGGATTAGGTAAATATTTCATGATAATGGGTTAGGTAAATGTTCCATGATAATGGTTTAGGTAAATGTTCCATGATGGGCATTTCATGTCTTTTGTATTAAAGAATTAAATGGATGAAATATGAAATTTTAGTAAAAGAAAAAGGGGTGAAAAGAACAAAGTTTTGTCCATCTTTGTTCATCATAGCCTAAAGTTAGAGAAGAGAAAGGAGAGGAGAAAGCTCTTGAATGTTCGGTCACTTGGGGAAGAAAATTAACGGTAAGTTCATGGTAGTTTGCTTCTATCTTGATGTTCATGAGTTCTTCTTGATTCTACCTTAACTCTTGAAGCATATTTTGGTTTTTAGTTGTGTTCTGAGCATTTAGTCATGAATTAAAATGAAGGAAATGGTTGTTGTTTCATGTTCTTTTGATGAAAAATGGAAGATAGGTGAAGTTGAGCCAAACAAATGAGCATGCATGTGCCTTAGATGCTAAGGGGAAAAATCGGCTAACATGTTGTGCTTTAAAATGATGAAATGGAGATTATCTTAAGTAAAATCATAGATATGTGATGATTGAATGGTGATATACATGTTTAAATAACAAGCATGCAAGTTAGGTGTGAAAGAGTGATTTGGTAATAAATCTGCTTGGGACAGCAGCAGTAACGTGACTTTGGAAAATCACCATAAATTGTGGGAGATGAGTTAGAAGCTTCATAAATTATGTAATTAAAGCTTAATGAGTCTAGTTTCAAATGGAATAAACGAGAACATATTTTGAATTCTGTACAATGAGAAATTTGATTTGTAATGAAGATTGGTCAGATTAGTCAAACAGTGAAACATGGGAAACTTTAAGAAAAATCTGGTATTGATTGGACATACCAAAAATTCTGAAAATTTTATGGATAGAAGATATATGAGTCTATTTTCAGGGAAAATTAACAGAACTTGATTTGGAGTTTCGTAGCTCCAGTTATAAATAATTTAGTGACTGTTGCTCAGGAAGACAGCTTGCAGTGAAATTATGATTATGTGGTAAACATTGACAAAAATTTGTTAATGAGTTGCTTATTGTTTTCTTATAAGCTTACTATGATCTGTAGGTGTGGTTGGTCGAATATTGTAAGGGGTTAATCGTAGTTCGCATTTGAATAGTTAGATTAATGTGTTAGTAATCCAATTGTAGGCGTTCGTGTGTGGATCTCACAAGATATCGTCGCAAAAATGTGTGTAACTAACACCCTCTTTCTTAGTCCGAATCGGCAAAAGTCGAAAAGTCGAAATGCCGAAAATCGGTATTTTGTAGATTTGCGAAAAGCGAATGCTCGTGAGGTAAATCGATTAATTTTTTGGTAAGCTGCAAAATTTGGACCAAAGTGCATGATTTACGTGCCTCGATATTTTTGGGCTTAATGGGCCAAAATTGGAATGATGGGCCAACGGCCCAATTCGTAAGAACACTTAGTACGTGAGTCTGTTAGTACGTGAAAAGCAGGAATATGCATGAAAAAAACCTTAAATAGATAAATTATGAAATACCTTTAAAAGTGGAAAATTTATAGTTTTACCCTAGTAGATAAATTACCAAATACCCCTAGGGTTAAATTGACCTAAATGCATGTTTGATTGTTGTTATTTATTGCATGCCATGTTGTTATTATCGATGCATGGGATTGGGATATTGACGGAGGAAGTACTGAAAGTGGCTTGTCCACGTCTTGGAGGCTTTGCCTCAATTCTTTGATAATGAGCGAAAGAAGGCAAGAATCGTGGAGTGTTGAAATGGGTGGGTTGAGCTATTCGCCACATGGAGTGTATGGTCGGCAGGTGGAGTGTAGTGGTTGGTGGGTTGAGTAGTCTCCCCAAATGGGCTTGCATATGTTTATTGATGTTGCATGTATTTTGAAATGGGCCTATGGGCCATACTATTATCTGAATAAGGGGCTAAGGCCCAGTTTATTATAATCTGAAAAGGGCTCGCCCAAGATCACTGTTACCTGAATGGGCTTAGGCCCAATAGGCTTGAGCTGACTTGGGCTTTGAATGGGTTTTCCTTACACACCGAGTTTCCCCAAACTCACCCTTTTATTTTCATCCACGCAGAAATCCCCAACCATAGTGGGCTTGGAGTCGTGAGGGAATTTGGAGTGGCCACCGCTCAAAGTTTGGTTTTCTTCGGTGAACTGGACATCCTATTATTTACGTTGAGATTTGGGTTTTAAATGTAATAAGGCCGCTTAATTATTTTGATGGTTTTAATATGTATTACTAAGATAGGTATTACTTATTTTAACTGTTGAAATTGGATAGCTTTAGGGCGCGTTTTCAAAAAAAAAAACAACAATTGATTTCAAAATAACACGACAATAAGCAAAGCTTCCGCAATGAAAGTATTTTTCCAAAATTAATCACTTTTCCTAAAAATGACTCAATCAAATCGGTTTCCTAGAAATATACATGACGTTAAGGTGTGGCAATGGCGGTGTGCATGTCTAGGATTGGATCCGAAGGGAGCTTGGTACTTAAGTAGTCCGATAGACTCACCTCCTCTTTTCCGGTTTCCTACCTGGTGCATAGCTTCCATTCACTTTAACCTATAATGAAATTATCTTTTAAAACACTAAGTAGGTTTTTCTGGATCAACAATATAAAATGTTTTGAACGTTTCGATGTGGCATGTCGGATCCGGCCATAACGTCTGGGCTGGTTTTGGGGTGTTACAATTTACGATTCATCGAGTCTATCCGTACAGAGTTGTTGAACTTCAAGGTAAGGGAGGTAATTTTCGAGTTAATGCTTAACGCTTGAAACATTACTGGGGAGATAAAATTGAACGGAATCAAATCTCGTTCATTTTAACATATATTTAATTTTTCTTGTTCTTCTTTTTGAATAAATGATTTAGGGTATATTTTCGGGATTAGTATGTTTAAATAAATTCTATCTAAGAGATTGGAACTTAAGCGGGACCGCTTGTAACCCCTCCAATCTTTCTTGGGAATTGATTTTGACATAATTTTTCGATAAATTATCCCCTAAATGGCAAAATAAATTTTTAAATTTTCAAATAAAAGGGTCAATTTTGATCCAAGTTTTAAGTTGCAACTCGATTTCAAATTTTCATCAAGTCTAGAGACTTAATTGAACTAATTTTAAAATTTGGTTGCTCTTTTGTAAATATTAAAAACTAGATGCCTCTTTTGTAAATATTTTCAAAAGGCTTCTTGAATAAATATTTTAGTTTAATAAAAAAGATGATAATTATTAGTATATAATTATATCCATTATAATATATATTAATTATTATCAACTTTATATAGAGTTAGGATTAGTTTTAATTTAATCATATTTTATTTGATAAGTTTTTATCTTAATAAATTAATAGCCAATAATAATTTAATATGCATTATATTAATTATTAATTATTATTTACTTTGAGTAGAATTAGAACTTAGAATTTTAATTATTAAATTATACTAAGAATTTTACTCTAGTTCCTACTCCCTTCACTATAAATTCCACCCATCTCTTCTTATTTTTTTTTCATTCATACACCATTCCCTCTAAACACCAAATTCCCTAAGTGTTGTAGCTACCTAGCAGCCATTCGGCTAGTAGCCCCAGCTCCATCGCACGCTGCACGCCCACTTCGCGCACACCTACTCCATCGTACGCTACATTGCCCTCCTGCTGCTTCAGCCCCAGCTACCCAGGTCGTGTTTCGCACCAGCGCCTACACTAGGCCTACTCAACGATCCGCACTCTGCTGACATCCCTTGCTGCGCACTGCTGCTTTGCACACCAGAACGGCACACCACCCTTTCACCCATCCTTAGCCAAAAACCTCCCAACCTCTTTTAATTTGCCATTTTTTTATTTAGAATTATTTTTCTTAAGAGCTCTTAATTTTTACAAAAAAAGATTAATCATGTCTCGCAAGAGAACTCGTACACCCACCCAAATTGACGAATTACAAAACAAGTTTCACTGTGAAGAAGCCAAAACAAGATACGAGAGTATCTTCAAGAATCAACAGATACATCCAGAGAAAGGCTTCACCTTGAAATAAAGCAACTATATTGATTTTATGGCGCACATTCATCAGGTTGCTGAAACTCTCAATTGGGAGTTGTTTTGTGAGAAGAGACCTAGTGTGGATAAGGAGTTAATGCACGAGTTCTATGCAAATTTAACCTCAAGCAAGCGGAATCAAGGTACTAATAACTTCAAATGCTATGAATGATTCTTTGAATTGCCTGATTTCGAAAACAACGAATATTCTTCCTTGATGAGCAATATAGAGTCTGAAAACTTGCAAGAAATTCTTGAGGAACTTATAGTTTCAGGTTTTAAGTGGACTGTGTCAAAGCTAGGAATCCACATCTGTTGAAGAGAATATTTGACACCACTCGCAAAGGTATAGTTCTATTTCATCCGTTTCAACCTTATGCCTAACTCACATAGGACTACAATCTCATTAGAGCGAATGGTCTTATTATACTCGATTTTAACTGGAAAGACGATTGATGTAGGAAAAATCATCTTGAGAGAAATACGGAATTGTGTTGTTAGATATTCCGGCCCAGCCTAGTTTTAACAATTATGTGCTTGAAAGCTAAAATTCTTGCAAACGTAAAGAAGATAGGCTATAGCCAGGGCACAATCACAGATTAGGACATCTACCGAATAGCTAGAGAATCTGTTCTACAGCAACGAGTTGAAGAAAGTGAGGACCCCGAAGATGAAGATGATGATCCCACAATGCAATCAGCTGAAGTCCCAGATAAGGCAGAACCAATGAAACTAGAAGCTAAACCTGATGTCGAAACTTCAATGTTCAGAGCTGAATCACCTCTCCCAGATCTTCGAGATGAGTTGTCAAAGTTGATGGACATAATGCAACATATGCAGTGGCAACAACAAGTTTACTGGAGATACTAAAAAATAAAGGACGACTCAATGAGAAGCGCTTTTACGAAAATATACAATGACCTATTTATTTTTGTGCCTGAGTTTCCATATTTCATATTTGAACCATGGAGACCACTGTCGAAGAAGGAGCGAAGCGATACATGCAAAGGCAATTATGATGGAGCAAAAGACGAGTCAAATTCGGAAGGATCTGTAAATAAATAAAAGAAGGGATCTTGACTTTAGTTTATTTCTATCCTTAGGTCATTTTAGGATTAAGCTTAAATAGGAGCTTTTATTTTTGCATAATAAAGCAAGAGATGGAAATCATGAATAAAAATGAACAAGTCGTAAAGTATAAAGTGTGGCAATAGGTATATACATGTCTAGGATTGGATCTTGAGAGAGTTTGGTACTTAAGCAGTCAATTTGACTCACCTCCTCTTTTCTAGAATCCTACCTGGTGTATAGTATCTATTCACTTTTAACAATAAGGACATTGTTCATCTTAAGTAAGGGGGACCAAAAAATTGAAATTATTTCCACTCAGAATAAAATTTTCTTTTAATTATGACTAAGATATATTTTGTTCAAAAATTTGAAATTTTGTTAAGTATGCTAAACTTTAGTATAAATAAAGTTTGATTATTTCAATAAATTGTTATGTTAGCTTAATAATGACATAAATGCATTTTTAATAGAGCATGCAAATCGTACCATAAAAATTTTAGTTCCTTGGGAAAGTTAGACGTGCATGAAAGTTTAAATCTTTAGAATTGACTTAGTAGTTTCTTGAGGCGAAATCCTAGGAAGAATGGAATGTTGAAAATGATTTAGGCAACTATTGTTTGGACCATTTGAGTCTTTCAAGCCAACCATGATGAAATTTTTATCCTTTGAAACCCAACTTTGAGACTATATAGGCTAATTTTATTTGAACCCTTGCAAATTTAGCCATCACTTCTCTCTTAACTATCTTAAAATTGTCCCAAACACTAGACACAGTACTATTCAAAGTATTCTTCAAAAATAATTTTGGGGGAGTTGAAAAGAAGTATCAAATGCTCTAAAATTGTAGTACATTCAGTAAAATGCTTGTGTTAAAAAAAAAAGAGCATGAGTTCTTAAAATAAGATGTATAAAAGAGCATGTGGAAGCAAAGAAAGTTGATGTATTGAAGGTAATTATTTCGAAGGTTCGATGCAAGCTGAGTCTAGGGTTTTTAGCCTAAAAATTATCTATCTTCTACCTTCCCCTAAGCCCAGACATGTTACAACCTTGTTAAAGAACTATTGATTCAAGTTCTATGTTACCTACGTTAGTGGAGAGAAATTGCTACATTCAACATATGAAGGCATAAGTTAAACTTAATGATTACAGCTTAATCTTGAATAAGGGAATAAAAGTAAATTGGTAAGGTTTAACATGACTTTATTAGGAAGTTTAGACTAATTTTTGGCTATCATAAGAATGGTTGAGATTAATTTGAACGATATGTATACTTAAGTAAGCATAACTATCAAATTTCTTGTTCTTGAGCATAAGTATATTAAATTCATAATTCTGGGAAGAATGTTCTTCTGAAGGAATTTTTCAAAGGTGTTCCCGAGAAATTCTTGTTAAATTTGTGCATTACTCAAGACGAGCAATGAATTAAGTTTGGGGGTGTGGAAACACGGAAATTTACGCATTTTTACATACACTTTTTAACTTAAAATCATACAGTTTCTATAAAATTCTTGTCGAAAAAAAATTAATTTTTATAAAATAATTAAAATGTACTTAAAATATGAACATGTTGAATTTTATTTAATTTTATAATTATTTTTTGATGAATTTTGGTTATTTTTGACAGATTTGCACAAAGGGTGAAAAATGGCTCGGTAGACACTACTAGAAGCACAAAACCAAGAAGCAATTTGAAGTATCGAGACAAACTAAATTTCAGCCTAAGACAGTCCAAAATTATATGTATTAATTCATAATATAATTAATTTTAATTTATATCCAATTTAATTTGGGTTAATAAATTATTATTAATTAATTATGAAAAAGTCATCCAATTGAACAGAACCAAGTGAACCGAACCGTCCAAGAAATGGACAGCCCAAAATTGTCCCAAGAGCTAACCCAAATCAGCTTATTAGCTGATTATTTAAGCTTGCAAAGAGGCCCTTGAATACTTGTTCAAGTTGCATTCAAACCCCTCCAGAATTGGTGGCTTTGTAGATTTGCCCCAAGCCAAATTTAGCAAGGTTGAAACCATCAACCTTGCCACATGTATGGCCGGCCAAGAGATGGTTCTTTGGCTGATATTTTTAGCTAATTTTAGAAGCCATATTTAGCTATAAAACTCCCCTTGGCTGATCATTCAACATACCTCAATTCATTCACATCTTTTCTCTCTTCTCTCCATTTTCTCTTTTTTTGCCATTTTAAATTCCCTTGCTCTCTTGCCTATTTCCTCCCTTGGAAAAGAGGTTATCCATTTTGGAGCAACATTGAAGTGCTCATAGCAGCTTTAATCGACAAGGACAATAGAGAATGAAGAACGGAGCAAGCTAGTCAAGCCACGGAAAAACACCGGATTTGATTCTTGTTCCTTATCTCTTTAATTTTTGTTATTGTTATGATGAACATATTTATGAATATTTATGTTGTTGGAATGGTTAATTTAATCAATTTTTCTTGAATTTAATTCGTGTTAGGTTGATTGCATTTCGTCTTCTTAAATTGTTAAAATTGTGTTTATGTTGTTATAGGCCTCGGTAAGATGCTTGATTAAGTAAAATCATGACTAAGTTATTCTTGCATTACAATTGTTAGGTAACTAATGAATTAATTATTTAAACGGATTGAAATTTTTATTAATAGACACAGTACTTAATCAGTGCATGTTTAATCATCTAAGGTAGCTGAGGGTTAAATTGCCAATGGTATTTGACAATACAATTGCGTTGCATAACTTGCAAGATTATTGTGATTAAACTGTTTCAAGGTAAGGATATTTTGTTACCTCACATAGTCTTTTATGTGCTTATTAAATCGAGTTAATTGTTTGAATTGACATAGGAATATGTTTGAGAGATTATTTCAATTTAATAAGTATGTATGTGCTATAACATATTTTCCTTTTAAGATTTGTTTAATCGATTGAATTGACATAGAGATATGCCCAATAGATGAATGGATTTTGATAGGTGAGTATGTTCACAAGTTAGCAAATTACCGAGTTGTCGTGAATTTATTCATAACAATATAACATGAGTTTAATAATTCTAAGATAAGAATCTAACACAATTATGTCATCTTGATTAAACTCGTATTTTGAAATCGTGCATTTGAGATTAATTTATTTAGTTTAAAATCTTAGTTTTTAATTACCCTCTTCTAACAAAATATTTTTCTTCACCAAAGTTTTTTTGACATTCATAAATAGTTCTTTTCACAGTCACTGTGGGACGATAACTCGACATTTACTTGTCATTTTATTACCTGTTACGATTGTGTACACTTGCACATTTCCATCGTTCCGAACACCCGCGGCACCACCGACCTAGGTCAATCTCAATATCAATTTTGGAATTGAATGCTCATTCATGCAAACTCTATCATGTCACTTCTTTCTCCGCACAATCTCATAGGTTACTTAAACAAGACATCCCCCACTAGTTCTCTTGTTCAAGCTCTCAGACTCGATAATCCTCTAATCAAATTTGGTTAAAAATTTTGTGACGCTTGGACAAGCTTCACAAATTTCAAGTATTAGTAGCTTATCATGGATAAAGACATCCCTATCCCAAACACATGGATCCAGCGATCCGCTCATGGTCTTCTGACCAACTCAAACTCAAGGGTCCTTCGACCCACTTAAATTCAAGCTCGCTAGGTCTTTCAAACCCATCTTGACTGCAATAGCCCATTGGCTAACAATGACGGAGCTTGCAACAATGCTACGTAGGCACACTCTTATACTACTCAAATACCTTCAAACCGATCGTCTCAATATCACACCAACTTATTTATAAATCCAATTTTCCCTTCATTGTCTATGTTTTTCTCTCTTTCGTGATTCGAACCGTAAAACCATTTAGGATTTCACGACACCCAGAATTTACAATCAAGTCTCATAGGCTCAACTCTCAACTTGGAACGAGACAAGATCAGAACCAACAAAGCCAAACTCACGTTCCAGCACCTTAAATCTCTCTACTCAGGTTACAGCTCACGTTACCAAGCTCGGTTTTAAATTGCTTGTAGGAGCCTTAACGGGTTCCAAAAGTGGGAAACAAAAACGATTTTCACATTTAAACAATAGCAAAGAAATCACTTCTAAATTTTTGAAAATATACCACTGCAAAAAAAATCATTAGCACTAACAAGAAACCAAACAAATTGCAAATAAATAAAGCAATCACTATATCGTGGAAGAACCACTGCCTTAGAAGCGATTTCACCTTGATCACTATAATCAGGATTGGATGTTGCCCCTCAAGTTTAACACCCCCAAGGTTAACACAATACTTTCAAATTCGTAAACCCAAATAAGGAAGATGGAACTCAAAAGGATTGCTCATCTAGTAAAAGTCGAGAAATAAACTGGAAGAAACTCGAGTAAACCACACTAGGTTCAATTCCTAAGAAAGATTGGAGGGGTCATAGACAGTCCCGCTTAAAGCCCAATCTCCTAGACAAAATATCGCACTAATGTAATTTAGTAAAAACACTAAAATTTTTAGAAAGCAAGAACTGGAGAAAACTGAGTTTTCTTGTTTTTTCTGTGTTGTGAAAAATGAGTAGAATAGCTTGCAATTTATATTACTTATAGAATGGGCAAAATAATAAAATAGCAGTGTTAGTTTCCAAAAACAATAGAGGATTTTCTTCAATAGAAAATATTCTGAAATAGTCAAAGGATTTTCCTCAATCAAAAAATATTCTACAACAAAAAATATTTTGAAAAAATATTTCTAATTTTGCATAAAAACAATCAATTAAGTAAATCTATTTAAAAATTTAAATTTATTTTTTATTCAGTATATTATTTAAAAATTTTATTTAAATCTAAATTTAAATTAAATATTATTATCCGTTAAATTCCTAAATCTAACCAACTTTTTGTTGGTATGACATGACATCTCATTAATGATTTTGTTGATGTTGCACGACAAATCATTTAGCATAAAAATTCATTTTTTAAAAAATCTTTTAAAATTGAAAATTATGAAAATATTTTTATAATAGAAAATATAAATTCATAAAATATTGAAAAATATGGGAAAAAAGAAATTATAAAAATAAAAATTTTAAATATATTTTATATAGAATATAAGATAAAGTTAGAGAATTTTCTTCTTCCATCGAAATATAAGGAAAATATACAATCAAAATTGCTCCAATAAAATATAGAAATATTTAAGTAATTAGAACTTTCCTTGCAAACTAAAACATAAAAAATGTAGAAAAGAAAATAATTATAAGAAGGCTACTCAACATACAAAACTAAAGGGGCAAGGGTTGTTGACTTTTTTTTTTATGAAGAATTCTCAATTTTATTTACTGAAATAAAGCATCATGAAAGCGTTTAAAAATTATATACATATAGTTCTATTAATGGATAATCTATATAAGATCCTTGAATCATCTGAATGATTTTATTGGTTCTTTGGCTTGTTGGTTGAGCTTCAACAACGGCGCCTTTGCACTGCATTGATTCTACATCACCATTACTCTTTCTCTTCCAAGGAAAAAAAGTTGGTCTTAAAATACTAAGCAAAAAAAAAAAAACCGAAACCCAAAAACTCAAAGATTAACACTTTGCCATACTCACATTGTATTCGGTATTGTTGCCAAAAGAAACAGAGGAAGAAGAATTGCATTCGAACCTAATAACATTGATTGCAAATTCAATAAAAACTATTTGAGCATCATTTTCATGTCCCCAAAGCAAAGCATTTTGGGGGCACTCTTCACAACAGAAGAAGAGTAAGTGTGCTTAAAACTTGTGGGACAATGCCTTTTATTTTGAATATACAGCACATGACATCCCGACGAGCAGCACATCTTAGTCTTGATGACGTGGTCACTTCGTCCTAATGAGCAACAAGGCTTCATCTCGAAAATGCTACGGTTCCTCACGCCTCGACGACATATTAAACCACATCACAACGTGGCGACATGCAGTCCAAGTTTTTCAGCTTTTCTTATCCCAGTTAAACTCTATTTTTAGTTTCTCACTTAAACTCTAATTAACCTAGAGTTATTCTAGTAAAATATACTACAAATTTTAGCCTATAAATAGGCCTTAGTTACTCTAGGTTTAAATACAACAAAAATATTTAGATTGAAAGAATTATATTCTTTGTTTTGAAGGGTTTTTCTTGTAAGACTTCGGGTTTTCTTTTCATTCTCCTCATCTTTTGTACTTTCTTTTATTATAGGGAAATCTCCTTTTTCTCATATTTTTTTATCCTCTTTTAAGTAGTTTTTTCATGTTAAATTATGCGCGTTTGATATTTTCGATTCTATTTTATTTATTTATTCATTACATACATGGGTTAACTCCTTACGAACTGGTACTAGAGCTAATTTGATTTATGTATTCAATTCATTTAGAGATAGATCATCCAGGTTTGATATTGACAAGTTTGAAGACATCACAAATTTCAGTCTATAGCAAGTTCGCATGTCAGCAATTCTGATATAGAGTGATCTTGAGTTCCTTGCAAAAAGGAAACTTGACAACATGAAACAATTAGAATGAGATAGGTTAGATAAAAAAGCTTTATCCACAATTTAATCATGCCTAACATATAATGTGTTACAGGAGGTTTTAAAGGAGAAAACAATATATACATTATGGAAGAAATTGGAAGCTTTGTACATAACGAAATCCTTGGCCAACAGGTTAGTATTAAAATGACGTCTCTACACGTTTAGAATGGCTGAAAGTGAGTCTATTAGAGCTCATATTAGTGATTTTGATACCTTTCTTAATGATTTAAAGAATCTTGAAGTAAAGATTAATGGTGAGGATACATTTATGTTGTTGTTATGCTCTTTTCCCTATTCTTATAAAACTTTCAGGGAAACTCTGATTTATGGGAGAGACCATTTCTCATTCGAGGATGTGAAGGAGAATCTACTAAGTAAGGATAAACTTAACAATAAGTTAGGCCCAAAAAAAAATTCAGATGGGAAAGCCTCAGTTCTAGTTATAAGAGGCAGGCAATAATCTAGAAAGCCAAATTGAAACAGACATAAAACGAGATCCAAATCCAGGAACCATGATAAATATTGTGGCTATTGCAAAAAGGTGGGTCATGTTAAGGCAGAATGTTGGAATCTTCAAAATAAAATTAAGAAGGATGCCGAAAACGACAAGAGAGATAAGCAAAAAGCCTGAAGTTCCTGATGCTATTGTAGCCTAAAATAGAGGTGATGATTTCTTATTGTTGTTGACGAGCAAAAGTTCCAATCTTATTTCCAAATCGATCCTAGATTCAGGGTGCTCATATCACATGTGTCCCAACAAGCACTAATTCTCCATGTACAATTTAGTTGAAGGTGGAGTTGTGTTGATGGGAAATAATTCTCCATATAAGATAGTTGGCATAGAAACCATACAAATCAGGATGCAGGGGGAATTATTCAAACACTGTCAAACGTCAGGTATGTGCTCGACTTGAAGAAAAATCTCATCTTGTTAGGAATTTTGGATTCTAATGATTGCAAGATAGTCATTGAATCAAGTGGCTTAAAACTCTCTCTTGGAGCTCTTGTTGTAATAAGAAGACAGAAAAAAGGCAACCTATATGTTCTGCAACGGTCAACAGTAACTGGTGCAACTATAATTACTAAAGAATAGCCAAAATCGTCACTACATTGAGACAAGGAAGACCCTAGCATTGTGACGATGCAACATCCCGAAGATGTTACTCTCCACATCCCGATGATACGACATGATTCTTTCTCTACTGATTCTGATTCAACTAAAATTTGGCACATACAACTGGGTCATATGAGTGAGAAAGGTATGGCATTCTTGTGCAATAGAGGTCTTCTCAAAGACACTAGAGTTGGTAAGTTAGGTTTCTATGAGCATTGCAATTTCGAAAAGCATGCTAAGTCAGGTTCGATTCAAAAGTGCACAAAACAAAAGGGACTGTTGATTACATTTATTCTGATTTATGGGGTTCATCTCTTGCCATCTCAAAAAGAGGTAATAAATATTTCCTAACTTTTATTTATGATTGCTCCAGAAAAGTTTGAGTTTATTTCTAGAAAAAAAAAGCAAAGTCTTCAAAATCTTCAAACAGTGGAAAACACTATTAGAAAAACAAATTGAAAAATATATGAAGCGGTTGAGAACAGATACTAGTATTGAGTTCTGTTCTTCAAAGTTTAATGATTTCTGCAAATGGGAAGAATTGAAATATATCGAAAAGTTGTTAGAACTCTACAGTAGAATGCAGTTGTAGAAAAAATGAACAGAACCTTGTTGGAAAAGGCCAGATGCATGCTTTCTAATACAAGTTTAGGGGAGGAATTTTGGGCTAAAGCTGTAGTTTTGGCAAGTTATTTGGTGAATCGGTCTCCTCATCAAGCGTTCAACAGTAATGTTCCAGAGGAGATATGGTCAGGTAACCCTCCCAATTATTCTAATATTAGAATTTTCAGTTGTCCTGCTTATGCTAAAATTAGCCAGGGATAGCTCGATCCAAGAGTCATTAAATGCATCTTTCTAGGATGCTTTGCTAGTACAAAAGTTTTTAAGTTGTGGTGTTCAGAATCTGACAAAATAATTGTTAGTATATATGTTATGTTTAATGAATCTATCATGTATCGACTAGAAAATTTGACATTTACTTTTAAAGACACAACAAATCAGAGTGTCTCGAGCAAGGTGGAGTTAAAATTCGAAATAGGGGGCGACATCACAATGAGAAGATGCCCAATGTCACAACTAAGCAACGAACAAAGGTATTGTCCTGATGAAGAGTCACATGATGTCACAATGACGCAACAAAATTTTGAAGTCTGAAGCTATTTTGGATCAGTTTAGAGCTCTATCTGACTCATAGGTACCCTCACCATCTCAGTTAACTAATTATAAGTTGGCTTGTGACAAGAAAAGGTGAGAAATTTGACCACCACAGAAGTATTGTAAAGGAAACCTAGCAGCTTATGCTCTAAGTGTTGCTAAAAGCATTCATTCTACCAACCTTTCATGTTATTATGAAACAATTCAAGCCTTCAATTCTAACAAATGGCTCGTTGTAATGGGAGAAGAGATTGAATCACTTCAAAAGAATGAGACTTGCGACTAGTTAAGCCACCTATCGATAAAAGAATCTTTGGTTTCAATTGGGTGTTTAAAAAGAAGGAAGGTTTGGGTTCTAACGACACTATGTATAAGGCAAGATTGGTTGCAAAAGGACTATAGTCAAGTAGATTGAGTTAATTTGGATGATGTTCTCTCTCATGTTGTGAAACATACGTCTATTCAAGCGCTTTTGCCTCTTGTGGCATCAAACAATCTTAAATTAGAGCAGTTAGATGTGAAGACTGCTTTCCTTCACGAAGACCTTGAGAACATATACATGCAATGTAACACTCCCTAACCCTTATCCGTCGCTGGAATAGGATTACAGAGCATTATTGGACTTTTTAGATCATATACGAATATTTCATACCATTTAACAAAAAATATAGTAAATAAATCATATTGTCCCTTTTATGAGCCTTCGAGGCCCAAAATATATGCTAGAAATAAATCGGGACAAAATCGGGTATTCAGAAATTTTTTTCGAAAACATCAAAAATTTTTATAGAATTAAGGGACACACACCCGTGTGTTAGCCGTGTGTCTCACACGGTCCAGTCACACGCCCGTGTGTCTGGCCGTGTGGATTCAAAATGAACCTTAAACATCTTTGAAAACCAAGCAACTCAAAAATCATTTATTCAACCAATCTAAAACACAATCAAATACATTTAAAACATGTCAAATTACTCAACATAGATGTCTATCTAATGTTTCTCCATAAATTCCATACTTATATTATCAAAACATAACATCAAAACTTAAATTTAATCCAAATTATAAGTATACTAATTTGAATCAAATTTTTACCCTATTCATGAACATTTATACTCTAATATAAAACATGTCATATTATAGTTTTAACATAACACATACTCATCAGTATAAAACCAACCAATATCAACTTATAAATCTTATTTACAATCAATCCATACAATACTTAATGTTCAGACACCTTAGGTACATGCCGACACAAAAAGATATATACTTCACCATGTTTTGAGTTCGGGATCGTTGATGGATACTGAATTGGCAATCTGACTTTAACCTAACCTGCACACGGAAAACAAACCGTACACTGAGTATAAACTTGGTGGTATTTCTATAATCACTACAGGAAACTAGACTTTTAGCGGCGCTTTTTTTAGCCTTTAGTGGCGCTTTCTAAAACGTAGCAAAAAACGCCGCTATAGGTAACGCCACAAAAATTTGTGGCGTTTATTGGAAAAAAAACGCCGCTAAAGGTCAAGGCTTTTAGCGGCGTTTGTGGGAAAAGCGCCGCTAAAGGTCAAGGCTTTTAGCGGCGTTTGTGGGAAAAGCGCCGCTAAAGGTCTAGGCTTTTAGCGGCGTTTGTGGGAGAAGCGCCGCTAAAGGTCTAGGCTTTTAGCGGCATTTTTTTGGAAAAGCGCCGCTAAAGGTCAAGGCTTTAAGCGGCGTTTGTAGAAAAAGCGCCGCTAAAGGTCAAGGCTTTTAGCGCTTTTTCTACAAACGCCGCTAATTTTAAGCAATTTGTAATATTTTTTCACCAATATCCAGTCCTTCCCGCATTAAAATCAACGAAATACAACAAATATAATATAAAATGCACCAAAAACAAAAAAGTTAACATAAAAATACAACCAAAACATTAATTCTAAATGATACTTCAAATTTAACTAAAGATATATGATATAATTAATAAATAAAGTATAATTTAAAATATTTTTACAATAATGTTAAACGTGACAAAACTTAAAACATTCTTACAATAAGAAAACTAATGTCTAAGGCAATGACTTTTGCGATTGTTGAAACATATGCATCATCTCTTTGAAGTCAGGCTGGAGGTCATCGTACTTTTTGCTCTGTTCTGCTACCATCGCTCGTGCCTCTGCCTCTCTCGCTGCAGCCGCTGCCTCCCTTTCTGCTGCCTCCGCTCTAAGTTGTTGCTGGAGTTCTTCACATTTTCGTTGAACCTCGGCAATTTGCTCAACCGTGTTCGCTTGCATCTGAGCTATCTGGTCTCTTAACCTCTAAACTTCAGCTTGAGCTTGACTTCCGGAAGGCATGTATTGCTGGGAGCCGGATCCAAAATATTGGGTCGGGGTAACACCAGATCCTTGAATCGAACCCGACCGTACCTTTCAGGACCCAAAACTTCAGTGATAATTCTATTATCAATGTTCTCAAGATTAACAGAACTATCACTCGAAGCAATCGCTTCATATTCCGCCTTCTTCCCCTTTAGTTTCTCCTAAAAAATCAATTAAAGAGTTAGAAATGAAATATATAATAAAAAGAAATGAACATAACTTAACATTTTTAAAACTACTAATGATGAATTGAATTAAACAATTATAATTAAAGATTATAAATATTTAGAATAAATCAAATATTATTAAGTGAATATACCATAATTTCTCCACTTGGATGTCATAGGAGATCCATCTTTCTTCCTATCGTAATCTCAAAAAGTCAAGGCGTCCAACTTTTGTCGGATTTGACTTCCTACAATATAGTAGTAAGAATATTATTTAATAATAGAAAGTTATTAATATTTGAAAGAATTAATAAATTCATAATACCTCGGCCTCGGCTCGAAGCAAAACTTCTCGACCTGCTGCAATGCGTGAATTTTGTTTTTGCCTGCGCTTGTTCCAACTCGCTCACGGTCCTACATAATAAAATTATTATTACGTATATAGTAAACACTATATATAAGAGTTTGGAAATACGCAATACCTCTCCTTTCTTTGAATTCCAAAATCTAACCGCATCTTCCCATTGATACCTCAGCATTCCTGGTGGAACATTTCTCAGTTTTTCCTCGAGGCTTATGTCTTTCTTAAAATATTGTTTCTTTAAAGTACTTTTATTGTCTCTCCATCTTTTACCTAATGCCTTCTTGATATAATCATCAGAGACTTCTAAAGAAAATCTCTCCTAAAAAATATAAGTTTAGAATGTAAATATAAATGAAACTTAAACCAAAGTATTATAAATTGCATTCACATTTTGTTACCTTAATATTAGCGAGAGCTGATTTTTGTTGCTATCGGGCATGTGATGCCATGATTCGTAGTTGATGGGCAACATATTTGCATTTCGTGCTAAAATGCCCAAATAGCTCGCTAAAAGTCGAGCTTCAGATCCAACAGTGACCATGAGTATTTCTACTTACTTTAACACGCTCGACGGGATCTAAGTCGTATAAATATCTAAGTAGCGTCGTCCTCGAACTCTGCGCGTCCTGTAACACCCCTTACCCGTTACCGTCGCCGGAACAGGATATAAGGTATTACCAGAACATAACACATACCATTAAACATAATCGAGATATAAATATGTCATCCAATTTGATAGTGCATCGTATAACATATGTCTTGAACAATATTAGCCCACTTTAATGGCTTGTACAAAGTATCCGGTCGAATCAGTAACTAATATTTTAACCTAGACAAATATGACACGTAACAAAATAATTAAGCCTACTATACATGCCATAATTCAAAACGTTTAGTTCAAATACCCTAAAGTATGATAGTGCGGGTAGATCTTCACGATCCTTAACTCCTGAGCAAGCCGAAGAACACTTGGTGCAAAATGTGGAAATTTTGCAATTTAGTCCAAAACTTTTTCCTTCCCCCGTTCGAGATCAATTCCGCGTCTTTCTTGATTATGGAGCTTGAAAATTGAAGAAACCCTAGCTATGGAGAGAGGGAGAATTCGGCAGCAACTAAGGAGGATGATGATCAATTTTGTGTTATTTTTCCCATTTTATTTCATTTAAAATCCAAATGACCAAAATGCCCCTCCTTACTAAACTTTCAAAAATTCCTTCCATGTCCTAATTTTGTCCATGAATTTAAAATTGGTCAAATTGCTATTTAAGACTCTAATTAATATTCCAAAACAATTTCATACTAAAACTTCCGGATGTAAATTTTGCAACTTATTCGATTTAGTCCCTATTTTCAATTTAAGCACTTTAGGCATAGAATTTCATCACGAAATTTTCACAAAATCATGCAATCATATCATAAACCCCAAAATAATTATAAAACAATTATTTCTATCTCGGATTTGTGGTCATGAAACCACTATTCCGATTAGGCCCTAATTCGGGTTGTCACAATTCTCCCCTTTTGAGATTTTCGTCCTCGAAAATCTTACGAATAAAGAGGTTTGGGTCTTGTTTCCTCATAGTTTCTTCAGTTCCCACGTAGCCTCTTCTATCCCATGTCTGTGCCACAATACTTTCACTAAAGCTATACTTTTATTTCTTAACTGTTTAACCTCTCGAGCCAAAATCTTTATTGGTTCCTCCTCATAGGTCATATCCGATCGAATCTCAATTTCTGTTGGAGAAATCACATGTGAAGGATCAGAACGATAACGTCGCAACATTGATACATGAAACACGTTATGAATTCTTTCTAACTCTGCGGTAAGGCCAACCGATATGCCATTGGTCCAATTCTCTCGAGAATCTCATGCGGCCCAATAAAACGCGGACTCAACTTGCCTTTCCGACTAAATCTCGAATCTTTTTCCATGGTGACACCTTCAAGAACACTTTATCAC
This sequence comes from Gossypium arboreum, assembly GCF_025698485.1. Classification (NCBI taxonomy): domain Eukaryota; kingdom Viridiplantae; phylum Streptophyta; class Magnoliopsida; order Malvales; family Malvaceae; genus Gossypium; species Gossypium arboreum. Next base: position 46,894,011 of record NC_069079.1, read on the forward strand.
CCACCGAAATTCAATCTCTTTTCTTTTTAAATCGCATATGACTTTTGTCGATCTGAAGCGACTTTTAAGCAATCCCGAATTACTTTTATTTTCTCTTGGTTTCTTTAACTAGATCAACTCCATGAATCTGCTTCTCACTAAGCTCGGTCCAATATAAAGGAGTCGACACTTACGACCATACAAGGCTTCAATGCGGTGCCATTTGTATACTTGATTGATAACTGTTATTGTAGGCAAACTCAATCAAAGATAGATATTTCTCCCAACTACCTCCAAATTCTAAAACACAAGATCTAAGCATATCTTGAGTACCGGATTACTCTTTCTGTTTGACCATCTGTTTGTGGATGAAATGCGGTACTAAAGTTCAATTTTGTACCCAAATCTTCTTGTAACTTTTTCCAAAATCTCGAGGTAAATCTTGGATCTCTATCGATATTATAGACATAGGTACTCCGTGCAACTTCACAATTTCAGCAACATATAATTCGGCTAATTTATCAAGTGAGTAATCGATGCGTCTTGGTATAAAGTGGGCTGACTTTGTTAATCTATCAACCACTACCCAAACAAAGATCCTTCTTTTAGGAGTTAAAGGCAAACCGGTTACAAAATCCATGGTAATCTTGTCCCATTTCCACTCGGGCACCATTACGGTTGAAGTAATCCGAAGGCACTTGATGTTCACTTTTACTTGTTGACAGATCAAACACTTGGTTACAAATTCAAATGTCCCTTTTCATACCGCCACCAATACTGACTTCTTTAAATCATTATACATTTTGTGCTACCAGGATGAACGATAAATGACCATTGTGCACCTCATGTAATATTTTCTAAATCAATTTATCGTTTTTCGGCACACATATCCTGTCTCGAAACATCAAACAATCATCCGGTCCAACTCGAAAATCGAGTCGTAACTCGATTAGCATTGAGTTCTCTTGATCGCAACTCACTATCATTCTTTTGAGCATCACAAATCAAGCTGGAGAAATAACGGTTTAGCTCTCATTTCGCTAAGATTGACCCATCATCGAGACAATGCTAACCCGTGTTCATGGCTCTCAAAGTAAAAAGAAATTTTACGCTCAAGGCGTCAAGAACTACATTTGCTTTTCCGGATGATAATCAATCACTAGATCATAATCCTTTAATAATTCAAGCCATCTTCATTGTCGCAGATTCAGATCCTTTTGATTCATCAAGTACTTCAAACTTTTGTGATCAGTAAAAATTCGGCATTTTTCACCGTACAAATAATGTCGCCAAATCTTCAAGGCAAAAACAGCAGCGGCCAGTTCCAAATCATGTGTAGGATAGTTCTTCTCATGCGATTTTAACTATCTCGAAGCATAAGCTACCACTTTACCCTCTTGCATCAACACACATCCAAGGCCTGTCAATGATGCATCACTATAAATTACGAACTCCTTTCCTGACTCGGGCTGTACTAAAATTGGTGCTTCTGTCAATCGTGCTTTCAACTTTTCAAAACTTTGTTGACATTTATCAGTCCATTCAAACTTAACATTCTTTTGCAACAACTTAGTCATAGGAGAGGCAATCATCGAAAATCCTTCAACAAAACGTCTATAATACCCGGCTAAGCCTAAAAAGCTTCTAACCTCGGATACATTCTTGGGCGGTTTCCAATCAACGATCGCAGAAATCTTACTTGGATCCACCGAATACCATCACCGAGACTATATGCCCCAAAAATGCGACTTCACGAAGCGAACTCACTTTTACTAAACTTGGCAAGCAGTTTCTTTTCTCTCAAGATTTGCAATATAGTTCTCAAGTGTTCGCATGTTCGACTCATCTCGAGAATAAATTAAAAGTCATCTATAAACACTACTACAAACTTATCCAAATATGGTAGGAAGATCCGATTCATTAAGTCCATAAATATAGCTGGAGCATTTGTTAAGCGAAAGGCATCACAAGAAACTCATAATGTCCATACCTTGTCCTAAAGGCGCTTTAAGCACATCGACTCCTTAACTCTCATTTGGTAGTAACCGGACCTCAAATCAATCTTTGAAAACACTGTGGCCCCATTTAAGCGATCGAATAAATCATCAATCCTCGGCAATGGGTACTTGTTCTTTATAGTCACCTTATTAAGTCGACGGTAATCAATGCAAAGTCTCATTGAACCATTCTTCTTCTTCTGAATAATACAGAGCACCCGGGGAGAGAAACTTCGGTCTCACAAATCCCTTGTCATTAACTCCTGCGAATCGAGCCTTCAATTCTTTTAATTCATCGAGCCATTCTATATGGAGCAATCGAGATCGGTGCGATGCTGGCAACAAATCAATAGCAAAATCTATCTCTATTCGGAGGCAACCCAGCAATTCCTCCGAAATACATCTGAAACTCACAGACTATCGGCCTCGATTCAAATTTCAGTTGGGGCAACTCAATATTCATTACATAAGCGGATAAGCTTCACACCTTTTCTCATGTATTTACGTGCGGACATGTGCGAAATCACCATAGGCAATTTATTTGATTCATCTGTTTCAACCCACGAAATTTCTCCATTTTCACATTTCAACTCTAGTGTCTTTTGTTTACAATCTACCTTAGCATCATACAATGTTAACCACCCATTCCCAAGATAACGTCAAACTCACCAAATGGTAACAACATCAAGTTGGCGGAAAAGCAGTGACCTTGAATCATTAATGGGCAATTCTTGCAAACCTTGTCAACTAGCACATATTGGCCTAAGGGTTCGACACTTTAATCGTAAACTCGAGAAATTCAACAGCAACTTTTATTGGATACTAAATTCATGCAAATATAGGAATGAGTGGACCGGGATCAATCAATGCAATAACAATAGTATCATAGAGAAAATGTACCAAGAATGACATCGGAGATGATGCATCTTCTCGAACACGTATAGCATAAGCTCTAGCAGTGCTCTAGCTTCGATCTTGCCGTTAAATCTTTCATCACGCTTTACTACTAGTCCCACCTCCAAGATTTCTCGGTGGTCTACCTCTACTAGCGGTGGTATTCATCTAGCACTCAAATCTTTCTTCTTTAATTTTCTCCGGACAATCTCTAATAAAATGCTCACGAGAACCGCACCTGAAACAAGCTCGCTCGGTCCCCCAACACTCACAAATAATGTTGCCTGCCACATTGCTAACACTCGGGCTTTCTAGGTCGCACATTACCCACACTTGCCATCGAAGTAGCTTGAGCTTTAGACCCCGAATATGCTCTACCACGATCTCTGTGTGAATCCCCAATTGAAACTGTCATTCGAGGGTTTGTCTCTTTGGACCTCTTTGGTTGAGATTGAAATGGCTTGCTTATCTGTCTTTTTCTGACGTCTCGGGCCTCAATAGCGACTTTTCTTCTTTCTTTGTTCAATTCTTGACTTTAAGAGCTCGATCAACCAATACTACAAATTCTTTCAACTCCAAAATTCCTACAAGCATTTTAATGTCCTCATTCAGCCCATCTTCAAATCTTCTACACATAATGGCCTCGGTAGACACACATTCTGAGCATACTTGCTTTGAGTCTTACAAATTCGCGTTCATACTCGCTACTGACATTTTCCCTGCTTCAATTCAAGGAACTCCTTCCGTTTTTATCAATAAATCGTGACTTATGTATTTCTTTCTAAATTCTTCCTGGAAGAAATCCCAAGTAACTTTTCTTTTGGCACCACTGCAACCAAAGTCTTCCACCAGGTGGTAAGTCGAATCTCTCAAAAGTGATACAACACTTTAAGCATTCCTCGGGTGTACATGAGAGCTCATCAAATACACGGGTAGAATTTTCAAGCCGAATTTCGCTTTCTCGGGATCATCATCGACCTTTGCTCTAAACTCTTGGCCCTTGTTTTGAATCTTGTCAACCGGAGGCTTGTTCATTCTTACCAAATCTATACCTTGAGCACTCTGAGAATCGTCGAGGTATAGGAGGGGTGGAGGAGGTTGAGCATTTGGATTTGCTCGAATAAATTCAAGATACCAATTGTTCATCATTTGGAGAAAGGCATCCCGAGCCTCATCTCCTTGTCTCAATGTCTCAGTCTACTTTCCACAGTAGCGGTCCCTTGTGCGGGGCCGGCGCATTACTAGCAAACATCATCACCGCAGTTCCTTGAGATCCAATACTATATTAAAACAAAACACAGTTTAGAATAATCGAGTCACCACACTATCACAATATTTTTATGGCATGTATAGCTAGACCTTTACACACACTTTATTAGTCCGAGAACCGACTAAACCATAGCTCGATACCACTAAATGTAACACCCTTACCCGTTACTGTCGCTTAGGAGCAGATATAAGGTATTACCGAACATAACACATACCATTAAACATAATCGAGATATAAATATGTCATCCAATTTGATATGCATCGTATAACATATGTCTTGAACAATATTAGCCCACTTTAATGGCTTGTACAAAGTATCCGGTCGAAAATCTTGTAACTAATATTTTAACCTAGACAAATATGACACGTAACAAAATAATTAAGCCTACTATACATGCCATAATTCAAAACGTTTAGTTCAAATACCCTAAAGTATGATAGTGCGGGTAGATCTTCACGATCCTTAACTCCCGAGCAAGCGAAGAACACTTGGTGCAAAATGTGGAAATTTTGCAATTTAGTCCAAAACTTTTTCCTTCCCCGCTTCGAGATCAATTCGCGTCTTTCTTGATTATGGAGCTTGAAAATTGAAGAAACCCTAGCTATGGAGAGAGGAGAATTCAGACAACTAAGGAGGATGATGATCAATTTTGTGTTATTTTTCCCATTTTATTTCATTTAAAATCCAAATGACCAAAATGCCCTCCTTACTAAACTTTCAAAAATTCCTTCCATGTCCTAATTTTGTCCATGAATTTAAAATTGGTCAAATTGCTATTTAAGACCTCCTAATTAATATTCCAAAACAATTTCATACTAAAAACTTAGGGATGTAAATTTTGCAACTTATTTGATTTAGTCCCTATTTTCAATTTAAGCACTTTAGGCATAGAATTTCATCACGAAATTTTCACAAAATCATGCAATCATATCATAAACCCCAAAATAATTATAAAACAATTATTTCTATCTCGGATTTGTGGTCATGAAACCACTATTCCGATTAGGCCCTAATTCGGGTTGTCACACGTCCCACCACTTTCAGCTGAAAAATGATATACTATTATTATATTAAAATTGACAAATAATTCAATAATAAAAGTCAACACATGTAAAATGAACATAATATTACTTTGAAATTCTTCAGGCTCATCAAGTGTCTCCGGCACATTCGAAGATCCAACAACTGTCTGTTGTTCACTATTTCTTTCTTCCGAATTTGGAGTATTCTAGACAATACTTAAATCTCGTACTCTTCTTCTACGCATTTTTCCTGCAATACACATAAAATAATTAAAGTTTTAGTAACAAATTACAACAATAGTAGTACATATAAAATAGTTAAATTATATAACATGACAAAGATTAAAATTATAATATTACATATTATAATTAAAAAATTGTAAAATCTTACTACATCATTATTCGTAAATATCTTCATCCACATCATGTCGAACCCATTGATGTTGTGTATTAGTACTAGGGATATTTTCATCTAAGTTTTGTTCTGGAAAAGGTAATGTTTCTGATCTTTCGACGATGTCATCTCTACTTCCATTACCCATTTCAAACAAGTCTCTAGGGTGTTCGAGTACAACATACCAACTCGCATCGATTGGATCTTTCGAATAAAAACTTCTTTCACTTGAGAGGAAAATACATATGGCTCGTCCATCAATTGTTGTCCAAGATGAATCAAGCGAGAGAAATTCAACATTGTAAAACTAAATTGATCTTCTTTAATTCCTCGGCGATATTAACATCAGCCCAATCACATTTGAAATAAGACAACTTTCCATCCGCCATAGTAATCCAACTCAATAATGTCGTTAATAAGTCCGTAATACTCCACATTACCCTCAACCGGATTACTGTCCCTAGCACTAGCATAACTTGTAATTGAAGAATTAACAACAACTCCACAATTTTGAGTTCTCCTCATTCTCTCACGATACTTTGTATGAAATCTGTATCCATTGATGAGGAAGGCACTATATCTTTTATTATTCATTGGGACCTTGGGAAAGCCATTTAACTTCGTCATTGACGTCCTTTCCACTCCAAACCTATTGAATCGAAAGTAAATTGAATAATTAACTAAATTTCGGGATTATATGTAACTTATTAACTTTAGTTACATACCGTTTGACTTAACCATTCATGAAAAGATTCTGTGAATAACTTATTAATCTCTCGATGTTGCAATCTTCGAGAGCATGCACGAGATCTCAAAATTTGTTTGTACTCACTATGTTAAAACAAGTGTATTTGGTTAGAAGATAAACAAATCAAAACGACAAATATGTGAGGAAATTTTAGAACTTACTTGCGTAACGGTTCAACTAAATCGTGGTGAAAAAGTACATATCGATGTGCTTGTATCCACGATATATCATCTAATTCTGCAATTTCAACTTTGCCGATTGGTTCTCCATAACTTTGGAATAAATAAGTTTCGGCCAAGTTATGATCATTGAGCCCAGCATTTCTATTTGGTCTATTCAATCATGTTTCAACATCTTCTAAATATCTAGAACAGAATGTCATGCACTCCTCTGCCAAGTAGCCTTCAGCAATTGATCCTTCTGGATAACGCTTATTGCGACAATAAGATTTCAATTTGCTTAGGAACCTAAACACGATATACAATATTTATCAAAAGTTGTAACTAAATGTATAGACGCGAATAAATAAATACTTGAAAAATAAATTAGCACATTTCTATTGGATACATCCATCGATAAAAAACCGGTCCACCAAGTATTGTTTCGTGAGGGAGATGGATTACCAAGTGCACCATAATAGTGAAGAAGGAAGGTGGAAAGATCTTCTCCAAATTGCATAAAGTCAAAGCAGCTCGATCCTGTACTTTCTTAAGTTCTTCAACATCCAAAACTTTGCCACAAATAGCTTTCATTATATTGGATAGTTCAATTATACAGGACGTCACATTTTTTGACATGCAAGGACCGTAAAGCAACTGGGAGTAAATCTTGCATCAAGATGTGGTAATCATGTGATTTTAATGAATATAATCTTCGATCTTTAAGACTCACACATCGAGATATATTTGACACATACGCATCTGGGACCTTTATATCCTTCAACACCATACAAAACACCTCTTTCTCTTCCTTTGACATTGAAAAAATAGAAGGCGGCAATCGATATTTCCCATTCGGAAGTACTTGAGGATGAAGATCACGCCGAATTCTCATGTCAACTAAATCAAGTTGACTCTGAAGATTGTCTTTTGATTTTCCATCGACATTCAAAATTGTCCCAATTATGTTCTCACAGACATTCTTCTCAATATGCATGACATCAAGATTGTGGCGTAAAATATTATGCTCCCAATAAGGTAACTAAAAAAAATACTTCTTTTTTTCCACAAGTCTGCCTCATTAGGATCATCCTCTTCGTCAGATTCATCATCAGATTCATCCCTCGATATTCTCTTTGATTTCGTGTTAGGTGGTTGATTCATCTTCCCATAACTAAAGTTGATATCTTTTAACATAAACAAGATTTCAGATCTAACAGTCTGCTGAGGAGCTCCTCTGTACTCTTCAGTACCGTCAGATAGAGTTCTCTGAAATCTAAATTTATGATTTCCATCTAACCACCGACGATAACCCATGTAAGAGAACTTCTTCCCATTGTACAACCACTTCGAACAAGTTTACGCAGCACAACAAGGACAAGCATAACGTCCTTTAGTACTCCAACCCGATAAATTAGCATAAGCCGAGAAATCATTAATTGTCCACAATAAAGCTGCACGTAAATAAAAGTTCTCTTTTCTTAATACATCATATGTCTCAACACCCGACCATAATTGTTTTAACTCTTCAATAAGTGGCTGCAAATAGATGTCAATATCATTTCCGGGACCTTTCTCTCCAGGAATAATCATTGATAAAATATACGAAGATTGCTTCATGCAAATCCATGGAGGCAAATTGTAAGGAACAAGCACCTTAACAGGCCAAGTACTGTACGAAGTACTCATGATTTTAAATGGATTAAAGCCGTTAGCTGCTAGCCCAAGCCTCACATTTCGAGGATCTCTTGCAAAGCTTGAAAATTTCAAGTCAAATGATTTCCAAGCTAAAGAATCCGCAGGATGTCTTAATAATCCATCATCGGTCCGTTGATCATTATGCCACCTCATAGATTCGGCCGTCTTTGATGACATGAAAAGCCTTTGAAGTCTTGGTATTAGGGGAAAGTATCACTAAACCTTGACTGGCTTCTTTCTTAACTGTGCCCCACCTTCATCTCGCATTCACATCTTCGTATTCCCATTCATCCAACGAGACTTGCATAAACATTACAACACTGTTGGTTCTTGATCACCCAAGACAACATGCGATCATTTGGGCAACTATGAATTTTATCGTACCCAAGGCCCAAATCTTTTATTAGTCTCTTCATATCTTGACAATATTGGGGATTTTTGCAAAGGAAACATCTCTTTCGAAATCAGCAGACATTGTAAAAGAATTTCCAGTCCACCCTCCCAAACATTTTAAGTGAAATAAACGAATGCAGAAGGACAATTTTGAATATTTTGATCCCTCGTAAAGTTCTTCGTTCATTTCATTAAGTAAATTGTAGAACTTCGCCGCTTCTTCATTTGGCTCCTCATAAGGTGCACTTGTTCCCGTTTCGCCAAAAATATTTCCACCAATATTACAATCATCGGATGCAATAAAGTTAGGTGGAAACGATTGCTCACCATGACTGTGCATATTAAATGCATCCCGCAACATACCTTCCATGTCATCTTGTCTAACATACTGATGGTAATCAGTATCAGGATAAGTCGAATTAATCGTTGAAGAAGTTCCACTAGATGTACACTCTCCATGGAAAATCCATTTTTTATACCCCCGAATAAAGCCATCAACAATTAGATGTTCGTAGACAACTTCACGAGTATGCCAATTGATGTTGCCACACTTCTTACACGGGCAAAGAATCATATTCTCTTGGCTTGCATTTTGAAATGCAAAATTCAGAAAAGTTTGTACTCCATTTCGATAGGCGTTGCTTACCCTTGACAATTTCATCCAACTCCTATCCATTTCGTAGTTCTTGAATTCTAAAGTTGACAATAAATTACACAGGTAAGTTGTTTATTATGTAAGTCTTGATATGATATATTTTTATGTTTTATGTAAGTTATGTAGATTATGTAAGTTATGAAATTTGAACTTTAAACTATATGCTTTTAAGGAAATTATTAGATTACACTACATGTATTAGTTAGGTTATGTAAGTTGTTATGTACGTAATGTGAGTTATGTAAATTATGTAAGTTATGTGAGTTATGTAAGTTGTTATGTAAATTATGTAAGTTATATGAGTTATGTAAGTTATGTAATTTATTTAAGTAATGATCAATATTAATACTATTTTGATAAAATTAGTTATAAATTTTAAGATTCATCATACGTGGCGTTGTTACACCTAGGGAGGATCCATTATATCTTATAGCTCGATATAAGGCAACCCGTCAGGTTTCCAGCCTATATACTTTGAATCTTTAAAATATTTAAAATAAGCTTGGAGAGAAGGTCAGCTATTGTTGTAATTTTAATGGACAAGCAAGCTATATGGTAATAAATATTCAATAGTAAATGAGTTGGATAGAATTTTTTTCAAGTATTTTTGAATTTTTTAAGATTCATCATACGTGGCGTTGTTACACCTAGGGAGGATCCATTATATCTTACGGCTCGATATAAGGCAACCCGTCAGGTTTCCAGCCTATATACTTTGAATCTTTAAAATATTTACAATAAACTTGGAGAGAAGGTCAGCTATTGTTGTAATTTTAATGGACAAGCAAGCTATATGGTAATAAATATTCAATAGTAAATGAGTTGGATAGAATTTTTTTCAAGTATTTTTGAATTTTTTAAGATTCATCATACGTGGCGTTGTTACACCTAGGGAGGATCCATTATATCTTACGGCTCGATATAAGGCAACCCGTCAGGTTTCCATCCTATATACTTTGAATCTTTAAAATATTTAAAATAAGCTTGGAGAGAAGGTCAGCTATTGTTGTAATTTTAATGGACAAGCAAGCTACATGGTAATAAAATTAATTCATACTTATTCATACTTAAGTTGAATCAAATAATAATTAAGTTGAATCAAATATAAAAACTTATTCATACTTATTCATTATAAAAACTTATTCATAGTTATTCATACTTCAAATAATAATTAAGCTATAAGAATCAGGTCTGGTTCAAGTTTATTTAAAGGGCTCAAATTCATACATTTAAAGGGCTGCAATTCATACATTAGATTAATGTTATGAAATAAAGGGTGTGCTTGTTTTTCTATCCCATAAAGGATTAGACATTTCAATCGCCAACCCTAAGGATGAAGAGAACTTTGCAAGGACTTTGAAGAGTAAGCCTATCAATTACAGTCCATATTCACTAATATAGCTATCATAGTTCCTAATGCATATATGATAAAGATACTCACAGTTTGATTAGTTAAACCTAGAAAAGCAATAACCAAATGCACAATCTCAAACTTATATTTTCTAATAACAGGTGGGAATAAACAAATAAAATGATAAAAAAAGAATAGAAGCTACCGATTAACCTCGTGAGGAGGCTTGAACCTAAAAACAAAGCAAGAAGACCAAAGATGACAGCAAAAACCGCATTCAAAATAGACAAGCAGCGAACTCCACCTATAGATTTCAGTTGGGAATATAGCATCCACTCCAATCAATGAAAGTAACATGCGCATATATATATATAAAAAATAGAGAGATGAAAACCAGCTTGAACTAGCAGTCAAGTAACTACAAAGAAAACTTGGCTAGCAAATGAAAGTATATTCAACCAACTAACTTGTTATTGTTAATAGCTTTATAGTTAATAACTTTCAAAAGGATGAACAACAGAAAAAAGATGCTGGTTATTTACTATGAAGTAGCACCTAGAACATATTCAAATTCCTTCTTAACAGATTGCAACAAGTAGAACCATTTGCTTCACAACACAGATTATACTTCATTTTGCAATTAAGAGGTTTACTTGAAACCTCCATATGCAAAAAGTGAGAAAACAGTTTCTATTTTCTAAGGAATTATAACAAAGGACCAAAGTTCCAAAACCAATAAGAAATTTAATTAAATAAATGAAAAGTACAGCATACCTCTTTTTGAAGCACAGTAATTATTCTCAACCACCTTCAAACATCCATGCCTATTTGGAGCAGAATAAGCAACGGTAATTCCTGCATCATGACTAAGCCATTAGAGAGTAAGACAACGAAAGCATAGTCATATCAAGATAACGATCAACAAGCCGGGTAGTAACATAACAAAAATAAATAAAATGATAAGAAGAATCAAACATATACAAAAACCGAAGACCCAACATCAAAGCAATTCCCACTAAATTTTTAGCACTAAATAAACCGCAAATAACATCAAGAAAAAAAAAACAAGAACAACAACAATAGCCTCAATAAAGCAAACATAAAATCATCAAATGAACATGTACAAAAGTAAACAATTCCAAATTTATGATCCAACATTTTCGAGCTGTTTTAACCTAGTAATAACAAAGGCAAAAGAACGTCAAATTCTACTATTAATCCATATACTATGTATAAATTGTAGATTTAATCTTTATAATTTAATATCGTCATTTTTAGCCATACTTTTGAACTTTAAAATTTCAATCCTAACCCAATTTCTATACTCTACCATTTTAAATAATATTAGCGATAAACACATTATCACATATGTAATCGGGGTGATCCGCCTTGCCCCCAAAATAAAAATTTGTATTAACCCTTTTAAAATCTAAAAAGTTGCAAATTAATACATGATAAAATGGTATTTTGTCTCCCTAAACTAATAAAATTGTGATTTAACCTTCTAAAAATTATAAAGCTTTAAGGTTACAATAAAAATTTTAATTTTAATTTTCAACCCCTCCATAAAAATCACTTCCTAGCTTCGCCCCTATTTGTAATGTTATGAAAACTTGTTATTGTTAATAGCTTTATAGTTAATAACTTTCAAAGGATGAACAACAGAAAAAAGATGCTGGTTAATTACTATGAAGTAGCACCTAGAACAGATTCAAATTCCTTCTTAACAGATTGCAACAAGTAGAACCATTTACTTCACAACACAGCTTATACTTCATTTTGCAATTAAGAGGTTTACTTGAAACCTCAAAATGCAAGAAGTGAGAAAACAGTTTCTATTTTCTAAAGAATTATAACAAAGGACCAAAGTTCCAAAACCAATAAGAAATTTAATTAAATAAATGAAAAATACAGCATACCTCTTTTTGAAGCACAGTAATTATTCTCAACCACCTTCAAACATCCATGCCTATTTGGCGCAGAATAAGCAACGGTAATTCCTGCATCATGACTAAGGCATTAGAGAGTAAGACAACAGAAAGCATAGTCATATCAAGATAACAGATCAACAAGCCAGGATAGTAACATAACAAAAAATAAATAAAAATGATAAGGATAGTAACATACCGATTGGTTGTGGCAGAGAAGAGCGAAAGTGACGGTCGCAGTAGAGGAGACGACGATGCAGCAGGTCGTCCACTCAGAGTCTTCAATGGCAGTCGGATTCTTCAACGGCAGAAGGATATTTCGATTTTGATTCGGGGAAATATTTAGGGATTAGGGGAAAAGTTAGGGATTTGGGGAAATTTGGGTGGGGGAAAACTGAGTTCTTTCGGGTTTAACATCATGGATATATTGGATGGGAAAAAACGACGATGTTTTCATATAAAACTGAATCAATTTGCGGCGTTTCTAATAAAACGCCACTAAAAACAAAGAACAAAATGCAGACGTTTTATATAAATTTGCGGCGTTTTATATAAAGCGCCACTAAAAACAAAGAATAAAACGGCGTCGTTTAGAAAACATATAACACAAATTTGCGGCGTTTTTGTCAAAATGCCACCAATAACAAGTATAAACGGTGTCGTTTCTTGAAATCGTAATACATTTTTGTGCCGTTTGTACAAAGCGCCACTAAAAACAAAACATAGAACGGTGTCATTTTGCTGCTAATGTATAACCTATTGCGGCGTTTTTGAAAAACGCCATTAACAACAAGGATAATACGCTGTCGTTTTTCGGATTCTTAATACACATTTGTGGCGTTTTGAATGAAAACGCCGCTAAAGCATAACATTTTGCAGCGTTTTGTGGAAAACGCCACTAATTACGCAACATTAAACCAGTCTTGTTCTAATATCTTTTTATATATATTAGTGGCGTTTTTAATAAAACGCCACTATTGTTTAACTTAATTAAAGTTTGATTCACGTTATACCCTAATCTAGATAGCCAAATTTTAATGGCCAATGCAAACAACTAAAATGACAAAAAATATGATTGTTAAGACACTTGTTATTCGATAACTCAAATAAAATATTGTTTTAAAAGAACTAAATTAGAATGCTAACCATAATTTAAGAGAGATAATTATGAATTCCAAAATAATATTTTCATAAATCTAAAAGTAAACATGAAATATATGTTGAATTGAAAAGGAGATCAATTAACATTTTGATATATATTAGTCATCCATTTTTGAAATGCATCATTTTGCCATTTCACTTTTTTTCCTCTTTTATTGTTTTGTGAAATTTATTTTTAGGGTTTACAAATTTAGGGTTTATAATTTAGGGTATTATAAGGGTTTAAAGATTTAGTTTTTAGAGTTTGAAGTTTTAGGGTTTAAAAGGTACTTATAGGTTGTGGGTTATGATTTAAGGGTTATGCTTTATATTTTAGGGTCTAATTAGGTAGTTTAAGGTTTTAGGATATTGCTTTAAAGTTTAAGGTTTAAATGGTTTAGAGTTTAGATCATGGGTTATGATTTAGGGATTAGGCGGTCATCGGTTATGATTTAGGGGTTAGGCTTCATATTTTAGGGTTTAATGTAGTTTAAGGTTTTGGGATTAGCCTTTAGGGGCAAAAATTCAATTGTAAGTGAAAATGCAATCTGATGATCATTTTCTTATTGGAACATTATAAGTCCCCATATTTTTCCATTTATAATTTATTTTTACGGTTTAGAGTTTTAATGTTTATGTAGGGTTTAAATATTAGACCCATATAATTAAGGATTTAGTTTGTATGGTAGGATTTAAATAAGAAAAATTCATTTTAGGGGCGAAATCCTTTCAACCCCGTAGTTATGTCCCTAATTTAATATGATTCAAGATTGAGATTGTAAAACTTGAATTCAAGTTGAATTTGTAATTTGAGACATAAAATTTAATATTTAAGTTGGATTCAATTTTATAAGATTCAAAATAAAATCGATGCACTAAAAAGTAGTTGATTAAGTTTGGTCTTGGGGAGGGGGAACTAATTTTGGAAAAATACTAAGGCATTTCGGGGATTACAAAATAGAGTATTTAAAATAATAAATATTAGCGGCGTTTTTACAAAAACGCCACTATAGCTCAACCTTTTGTGGCGTTTGGACCTAAAGCGCCACTATATCTCAGCTTTTTGCGGCGTTTTGAATAAAACGCCACTATTTCTCAGTTTTTTACGGCATTTTGAATAAAAACGCCACTATTACTCAGTTTTTAGCGGCGTTTTGAATGAAAACGCCACTATTGCTCAGCTTTTAGTGGCGTTTTGTTTCAAACGCCGCTAATGTTTAATATTTGCGGCGTTTTTCATTCAAACGCCACTAAAAACGCCGCTAAAAGTATGTTTTCTTGTTGTGAATCTGAATGCTTAAAGGTAAAATAATATAACATACAGTAACTATAGTCATACAATTATTCAATTCATAAATAAGGTAGTTAAAACACACTCAATTTTTATCATTTGCTATCCCAGATAGATTTTCACAATATGAACATAAATCATTTGAACAATATTGTTCATTCATATTCAATTCATACACACTCAAATCATGAGTCTCTAACCATATTTCAAATCACCACTCAATATCAATCATAACAATATTTTATTCAATAACCCCTATTAACATGACATGGACTCGGAAGGATACAAGGATCCAACCAAAACACACCAGTTTGGCACCCAATGCCTCATTAGATAATTCGAAGCAACAAGTTGACACCTAGTGTCTCATCGGCCTTGCTGAAGTAAATTGGAACCCAGTACCACATCGAATTCATCCGAAGTAATAATGTGACACCCAGTGTCTCGTCGACTTGAATTCGAAGTATCCCTTAACTCTTCCAATCTTATGGCATGCCATCTATATCCGACCCAACCCGATACAGTTAATAGGGTTTAATTTCACAATTCAAAAACAACCAATAACCAATATCAATTTTTCATATAATCAAATAAATTCAATTCAATATCAAAATACCAAATACTCACCTCAACCACTTACCATAAGTATTAAATCAAAATACAATAATTAATAACTAGATTTGGATTATAGGAATACAAATCGTAATTTCTGAGCTACTCCTCGTCAACTTTATCTTTTCCTTTCTTAGATGAGATTTTCGGTACAACGTTGGCTATGGAAATTTAAAACAATTAAAATTCATTAATACAATACAATTCAATTTCACATTGAATATTTTAACTTTTTACTCAATATTTGTCTAAATTCCAATTTTATCCTTAAACCGAGACTAACTTTGTTTCTTCACAACTAATTCTATATTTTCATTCAATTCCCACTTTAAACTAGTTTTAACTCTCTAATTTCACTTAAATCCCTAAATTTCAAAAATTTCACAATTTAGTCCCTAATACTCAAAATTTACAATTTATTCCAAAATTCAATCTTTTTCAATTCTAACTTAAAATCTATCAATTTAGTCTCTAATACTCAAATTATTCAACATAAACAATATTTAAAAATTCAATAATTTTAAAAATGTTGACATAGGTTAAGTAATATTTAAATCCAGGATTCTAAAAACATAAAAATTCCAAGAAAATGGACTAAATTGACTTACAAATTAAGGTTGAAAACTTGAAACCCTAGTTTCTCCTTTCTTTCTTTCTTTTCTTTCTTTCCTTTCTTTTCTCCCTATTTCGTTTTCTTTCTATTCTTTTCCTTTTCATTTATTTAGTTTATTTAAATGTTATAATATAATATATTTTACTTAAATGTTAAGATTTTATTATAATATTATAATATGTTTTAACTTTAAATTTTTATATTAATAAACACTTATGGCATAATTGTTTATTTAGTCATTTTACTTTTCTTTAATTTATAATTCAAATTTCACTCTTTATTCAATCTAGTCCTTATACCTAATTACTCTTAATTCATGCAAATTCACCTAACTAAAATCTAATTAACTACACAACTAGCTTCGTAAATATTTTTAATAAATATTTACGAGTCTGTTTTACGAAAACAGAGACCCAAAAATTCACCTTTCGATACCCCTAACTATCGGGTCGTTACAATTCTCCCCCTTAATAAATTTTGTCCTCGAAATTTACCTGAAAAGAGGTGGGGGTACTGAGATCTCATAGTCTTTTCCGATTCCCAAGTCGCTTATTCCACACTATGACTACGCCACAATACTTTCATTAACGGAACTCACTTATTACGCAATTATTTTACTTATCGTGCCAAAATCTTAACCGGTTCTTCTTCATATAACAAATCAGGTTGAATCTCAATATCTTTTGTCAAAATAACATGAGATGGGTCCGACCTACATCTTCTAAACATTGAAACATGAAAAATATCATGTATTTTCTGTAATTCTGCAGGCAAAACTACATGATATGCAATTGGTACCACTCTTTCCATAATCTCATACGATCCAATAAAACGAGGACTCAGTTTCCCTTTTCGGCCAAATCTCAAAATTTTCTTCCAAGGCGAAACTTTAAGAAATACTTTATTGCCAACCGAATATTCAACATTTCGACGTTTCAAATCGGCATATGATTTTTGTCTATCAAAAGCTACCTTCAATCTGTCTTGAATTTTCTTAACAATGTCTTCAGTTTCTTGGATCAATTCTGTAGCACCCCAAACCCGGCCCAGAAGTTATGGCCGGATCCGGCATGCCACATCAAAAACGTTAAAAAAAAATTCCATTCTAAGTCCAGAAAATCGTACTTGATGTTCAAAAGATTAATTCATTAAGGGTGAAAGTGAATGGAAGCATGCACCGGTAGGAAACCGGAAAAGAGGTGGTGAGTCCATCGGATCGCTAAGTACCAAGCTCCTTCGGATCCAATCCTAGACATGCATACCGTCATTGCCACACCTTAACGTCATGGATATTTCTAGGAAACCGATTTGATTAAGTCATTTTTGGAAAAGTGATTAATTTTGGAAAATACTTTCATTCGGAAGCTTTGCTTGTTGTCGTGTTATTTTGAAATCAATGTTGTTTTTGAAAACGTGCCTAAAGCTATCCAATTTCAACAGTTAAAGTAAGTATTACCTATCTTAGTAATACATATTAAAACCATCAAAAATAAATAAGCGGCCTTATTACATTTAAAAGCCCAAAACCTCAAACGTAATTAAAAGGATGTCCAGTTCACGAAGAAAATCAAACTTTCGAGCGGGTGGCCACTCCAATTCCCTCACAACTCCAAGCCCACTATGGTTGGGGATTTCTGCGTGGATGAAAATAAAAGGGATGAGTTTGGGGAAACTCGATGTGTAAAATAACCCAACCATAGTCTAAATCACTCAACCCACAAAAATGAATAAGTTGGCCTTAGCCCAAAATGAATTGAATAAAGCCCATAGGCCCATAGCGTAACAAAATGATATTACATGTTTATGCGAAACCCAACCATATCCAACCGTATACACCCCGTACCAACCTTACACCGTGTGGGAGACAACTCGACCCACCCAACCGCTACACACCATAGAATTTGCAGCATGGCTGCGAGCGAATAATGTGACAGAGTCACCAGATACAGATAATCGTGGCAGAGCCACCAGAACAGATATATATGGCAGAGCCACCAGATCAGATATTTGTGGCAGAGCCACCAGATCAGATATTAGTGGCATAGCCACCAGAACGCTTCCTCCATAATATAACCCATCTCCCCATGCAACAGATATATAATCATGGCATACATCATACAGAATCAGATCGTCATGCTTTTCAGTCAAAATTAACCCTAGGGGTATAACGGTAATTTTGCACCTAGGGGTATAACAGTAATTTTCCATACATAGGGGTATTATAGTAATTTAGCTACTTTTAGGGTTTTCATGTATATCCTAACTTTTACGTACTATCGAACACTTACATCACAAGATACTTACGAATTGGGCCCGTTGGCCCATGAACCCGATCTTTGGCCCATTAAGCCCAAATTATCAAAATGTACGAAATCGCGCGTACTGCAGTTTATTACTTTAGATTACCAAATATACAAACCCAACTATCTTACGAGCATTCGCACACTCGCAAATTCCCAAAATACTGACTTTTCGGCATTTCGGCTTTTCGGCTTTTGCCAATCTAGTCTATGAGAGGTGTCGATTACACACATGCTTGCATTTATATATCTTTTGAGATCCACACACGAACCGCCTACAATTGGATTACTAACACGTTAATCTAACTATTCAAATACAAACTACGTATTAACCCCTTACAATATTCGGCCAACCACACCTACAGATCATAGTAAGCTTATAAGAAATCAATAAGCAACTCATTAACAAATTTTTGTCAATGTTTACCACATAATCATAATTTCACTGCAAGCTATCTTCCTGAGCAACAGTCACTAAATTATTTATAACTGGAGCTACGAAACTCCAAATCAAGTGCCGTTAATTTTTCCTGAAAATAGACTCATATATCTTCTATCCATAAAATTTTCAGAATTTTTGGTTTAGCCAATCAATACCAGATTTTTCTCAAAGTTTCCCATGTTTCACTGTTTGACTAATCTGACCACCCTTCATTACGAATCAAATTTCTCATTATACAGAATTCAAAATATGTTCTTGTTTATTTTATTAGAAACTAGACTCAATAAGCTTTAATTAAATAATTTATTCAGCTTCTAATTCATCCCCCACAATTTATGGTGATTTTCCAAAGTCAGATTACTGCTGCTGTCCCAAGCAGATTTATTACCAAATCACTCTTTCATACATACCTTGCATGCATGTTATTTAAACATGTATATCACCAATCAATCATCACATATCTATGATTTTACTTAAGTATAATCTCCATTTCATCATTTTAAAGCACAACATGTTAGCTGATTTTTCCCTTTAACATCTAAGGCACATGCATGCTCATTTGTTTGGCTCAACTTCACCTATCTTCCATTTTTCATCAAAAGAACATGAAACAACAACCATTTCCTTCATTTTAATTCATGACTAAACGCTCACAACACAACTAAAAATCAAAATATACTTCAAGAGTTAAGGTAGAATCAAGAAGAACTCATGAACCTCAAAATAGAAGCAAGGTACCAAGAACTTACCTTCAATTTTCCTCCTCCTAATGACCGAATACTCAAGAGCTTTCTCCTCTCCTTTCTCTTCTCTAACTTTCAGCTATGATGAACAAAGATGGACAAAACTTTGTTCTTTTCACCCTTTTCTTTTAATAAAACTTCATATTTCATCCATTTAATTCTTTAATACAAAAGACATGAAATTCTTATCATGAATCATTTACCTAACCCATTATCATGAAACATTTACCTAACCCATTATCATGGAACATTTACCTAACCTATTATCATGGAACATTTACCTAACCTATTATCAATTTGTATCAATTTGTACCATAAATTATGGATATCAAGTGCACATTTTGTCTACAACAACATGATGGCTGGCCACTTCATGTAAAATGGGAGGTTTGTCATGCAAATCCTCCTATTTTGCACTCCTATTTATTTGGCCACTTCAATTTAGCCTATAGCATTTTCAAACATTTTCACATAGGTCCTATTTCATAATTTCACCCCCTTTTTCTTATGGAACAAAAATTAACTAAAATTGTCGGGTTCTATCTTAAGCTTGGGCTTTCTAGAGGCCCACTAACATAATTAAACCTATGCCAACATTCACAGGATTCCCGAAAATTGGGGCATTACAACTCTACCCTCCTTAAAGAAATTTCGTCCTTGAAATTTACCTAATCCAAACAGATGAGGGTATTGCTGTTGCATCGTCTCTTCTGGCTCCCAAACTCAGAAGTTTTCCCTTCCTTAACTTGTTGAAAACGAGCGACCAAAGACTCATCGTTCAACTGTTTTTCCTTAATCTGATCCACCAGGTTGGCCTCACTTGCAACTCACCAAGACTTCCATCATCATACGAGACTCGAGACGAGCAAACATTACTCTCAGATCAGATACAGCTCTACGACTTAGAGCATCGGCTACCACATTAGCCTTGCTTGGGTGATACTCGATCGAACAGTCATAATCCTTAAGCAACTCAATCCATCTCCTTTGCCTAAGGTTCAGCTCCTTCTGAGTCAACAAATACTTAAGACTCTTATGGTCAGTGTATATAATACACCTTTCTTCGTACAAGTAATGTCTCCAAATCTTAAGTGCAAATATCACTGCTGCCAACTCTAAATCATGAGTCAAATAGTTTCCCTCATGAGGCTTAAGCTATCGTGATGCATATGCAACCACCTTACCCTCTTGCATTAACACGCAGCCCAAACCCACGTGTGATGCGTCACTTGCATACAAGAAAATCATTCCCAGACTCCGACTGAATTAACACAAGTGCTTCAGTCAGAACTTTCTTCAACTTCTCAAAAGCTTTCTGCTGCTTCTTAGTCCATACAAACGGTACTCCTTTCCTTATGAGTTTTGTCAAAGGTGCTGCCATCACAGAAAAACCTTCCACAAACCTTCTGTAGTATCCTGTCAGTCCTAGGAAACTCCGTATTTCCGACACTGACCTAGGCGGCTTCCACTCCAAAATCGCTTCAATTTTTCGAGAGTCCACCTTAATCCCCTCAGCAGAGACCACATGTCCTAAGAAGGTTACCTCCCTCAACCAAAATTCACACTTGCTGAACTTCGCAAAGAGTTCCTTCTCCCTTAATACTTACAGCACTATACGGAGATGCTCATCATGTTTCGTTTCAGTTTCAGAATATACCAGGATATCGTCAATAAAGACAACTATGAACTGATCCAAAAATGGTTGGAACACACGATTCATTAGATCCATAAACGCTGCAGGAGCGTTCGTTAGTCCAAATGGCATAACCAGAAACTCGTAATGACCATACCGAGTCCTGAATGTCATCTTTTGGATATCTGCCTCCTTGACCCTTAACTGATGATATCCAGATCGAAGGTCAATCTTGGAGAATACAGAAGCTCCTCTAAGCTGGTCGAATAGATCATCAATCCTTGGCAGTGGATACTTATTCTTAATTATCAGTTTGTTCAACTGGCGATAATCAATGCACATCCGTATTGTACCATCCTTCTTCTTCACGAATAGCACCGGTGCTCCCCATGGAGACACGCTTGGCCTAATAAAACCCCTATCCAACAACTCTTGAATTTGAGCATTTAACTCTACTAACTCCTTCGGTGCCATCCTATACGGTGCGATAGACACAGGCGCTATTCCAGGCAACAAATCTATTCCAAACTCAACTTCTTGGCTCGGAGGCAATCCTGGAAGCTCCTCTGGAAAAACATCTTGGAACTCCTTTACGGTCCTAACCTTATCCACTGTCAGTCCCTCCTCTTCCGACTGACTTACAAATACCAATTAGGCCTCACAACCTTTCCCAATCCACTTTTTGGCTCTTAATGCCGATGCCACATTAGACAAATAATCCATTCTCTCACCTATCACCATAACCTCCTCATCCTTTGTAGTTCTTAACACCATTCGTTTAGAAGCACAATCCAGAGTCGCCTTATGCTTAACAAGCTAATCCATTCCCAGAATGAGCTCAAACTCTCCGAACGGTAACTCCATCAGATCTCCAGGAAAAACCTTGCCTTGAGTTTCTAAGGGTACATTCCTATACAGTTTGTCAACCCTAACCGAGTGACCCAAGGGACTCAGTACATATACCCCACTCACAATCTCCTCAGAGCAGTCCAAGTCGTCCATAATCCGTTCTGTGGCCTCCAAGCAATATTCCGCCACATTCGGGGCTATACCAAACACACCCCTAAAGATCTCCATTCCGTTAGTCCTGAAGTCATTCAGAAATAGATCCCTGAATTTCGTTGCCCGAACTTGCTCCGGCAACCCTTTCCAGAACACGAAGCATTGCCTGTTACTGGGCATCATCCTTGGCGGCTCTATCATACGGCCCATCTCATCCGTCAGTGGTGGTCGTGCTACTCCAGTGGGTATGTGTTCAGAAGACGAAGATCCAGCTTGAGTACTACCTCGGCCTCGACCACGGCCTCTTCCCTGAGTAGCTATCGTACTCATATCGATTTATCTTGATTACAAATTTTTATGCATCAATTCAATATTCCAGTGTTTATTACAGATGTTTTATGAATCAGACAGTAGTTCAGAGTTTGTTTTCGCAGAATCGAAGTCTAGCTACAGTTTCAATCTCTTATCAGATTTTCCTATGTTTCAGTATCATCCTATCTAGAGTGTCCTAGTAGGGTTTCAGTACAGACAGATAATTCAGGAAAATATTCAGAAAAATTCAGAATACTTACAGACTTGAGCCGAAGATTCGGAATGCCACCTTCTAAAGATCTAAATTTTGAAAATCAAGTTTTTCGCAATCTTTATAAAGTTTTTGTTTTCGAAGATCTAAATTTTGTAAACCCATTCCATAGCCGATCTGTTGTAATCTAGGCTCTGATACCACTAAATGTAGCACCCCAAACCCAGCCTAGAAGTTATGGCCAGATCCGGCATGCCACATCAAAAACGTTAAAAAAAAATTTCCATTCTAAGTCCAGAAAATCGTACTTGATGTTCAAAAGATTAATTCATTAAGGGTTAAAGTGAATGGAAGTTGTGCACCAGGTAGGAAACCGGAAAAGAGGTGGTGAGTCCATCGGACTGCTTAAGTACCAAGCTCCCTTCGGATCCAATCCTAGACATGCATACTGTCATTACCACACCTTAACGTCATGGATATTTCTAGGAAACCGATTTGATTAAGTCATTTTTTGGAAAAGTGATTAATTTTGGAAAATACTTTCATTGCGGAAGCTTTGCTTGTTGTCGTGTTATTTTGAAATCAACTGTTGTTTTTGAAAACGTGCCCTAAAGCTATCAAATTTCAACAGTTAAAGTAAGTATTACCTATCTTAGTAATACATATTAAAAACCATCAAAAATAAATAAGCGGCCTTATTACATTTAAAAGCCCAAAACCTCAAACGTAATTAAAAGGATGTCCAGTTCACCAGAAGAAAATCAAACTTTCGAGCGGTGGCCACTCAATTCCCTCACGACTCCAAGCCCACTATGGTTGGGGATTTCTGCGTGGATGAAAATAAAAGGGATGAGTTTGGGAAACTCGGTGTGTAAAATAACCCAACCATAGTCTAAATCAGCTCAACCCACAGAAACAGAATAAGTTGGCCTTAGCCCAAAATAGAATTCAGAATAAAGCCCATAGGCCCATAGCGAGCGTAACAGATATTACATGTTTATGCGAAAACCCAACCATATCCAACCGTATACACCCCTACCAACCTTACACCGTGTGGGAGACAACTCGACCCACCCAACCGCTACACCCATAGAATTTGCAGCATGGCTGCTGAGCGAATAATGTGATAGAGTCACCAGATCTGAGATAATCGTGGCGAGCCACGGAATCAGATATATGTGGCGAGCCACCAGATCGAGATATTTGTGGCGAGCCACCAGATCGATATTAGTGGCATAGCCACCAGAACGCTTCCTCCATAATATAACCCATTTCCCCATGCAATGATATATAATCATGGCATACATCATACAAAATCGATCGTCATGCTTTTCGGTCAAAATTAACCCTAGTGGTATAACGGTAATTTTACACCTAGGGGATAATGATAATTTTCCATACATAGGGTATTATAGTAATTTAGCTACTTTTAGGGTTTTCATGTATATCCTAACTTTTACGTACTATCGAACACTTACACGCATACTTACGAATTGGGCCGTTGGCCCATGAACCCGATCTTTGGCCCATTAAGCCCAAATTATCAAAATGTACGAAATCGCGCGTACTGCAGTTTATTACTTTAGATTACCAAATATACAAACCCAACTATCTTACGAGCATTCGCACACTCACAAATTCCCAAAATACTGACTTTTCGGCATTTCGGCTTTTCGGCTTTTGCCAATCTAGTCTATGAGAGGGTGTCGATTACACACATTTTATGACGATATCTTGATTTAGATCCACACACGAACCACCTACAATTGGATTACTAACACGTTAATCTAACTATTCAAATACAAACTACGTATTAACCCCTTACAATATTCGGCCAACCACACCTATAGATCATAGTAAGCTTATAAGAAATCAATAAGCAACTCATTAACAAATTTTTGTCAATGTTTACCACATAATCATAATTTCACTGCAAGCTATCTTCCTGAGCAACAGTCACTAAATTATTTATAACTGGAGCTACGAAACTCCTAATCGAGTGCCGTTAATTTTCCCTGAAAATAGACTCATATATCTTCTATCCATAAAATTTTCAGAATTTTTGGTTTAGCCAATCAATACCAAATTTTTCTCAAAGTTTCCCATGTTTCACTGTTTGACTAATCTGACCACCCTTCATTACGAATCAAATTTCTCATTGTACAGAATTCAAAATATGTTCTTGTTTATTTCATTAGAAACTAGACTCAATAAGCTTTAATTACATAATTTATTCAGATTCTAATTCATCCCCCATAATTTATGGTGATTTTCCAAAGTCAGATTACTGCTGCTGTCCCAAGCAGATTTATTACCAAATCACTCTTTCATACATACCTTGCATGCATGTTATTTAAACATGTATATCACCAATCAATCATCACATATCTATGATTTTACTTAAGTATAATCTCCATTTCATCATTTTAAAGCACAACATGTTAGCTGATTTTTCCCTTTAACATCTAAGGCACATGCATGCTCATTTGTTTGGCTCAACTTCACCTATCTTCTATTTTTCATCAAAAGAACATGAAACAACAACCATTTCCTTTATTTTAATTCATGACTAAACGCTCACAACACAACTAAAAATCAAAATATACTTCAAGAGTTAAGGTAGAATCAAGAAGAACTCATGAACCTCAAAATAGAAGCAAGGTACCAAGAACTTACCTTCAATTTTCCTCCTCCTAATGACCGAATACTCAAGAGCTTTCTCCTCTCCTTTCTCTTCTCTAACTTTCAGCTATGATGAACAAAGATGGACAAAACTTTGTTCTTTTCACCCCTTTTTCTTTTAATAAAACTTCATATTTCATCCATTTAATTCTTTAATACAAAAGACATGAAATTCTTATCATGAATCATTTACCTAACCCATTATCATGAAACATTTACCTAACCCATTATCATGGAACATTTACCTAACCTATTATCATGGAACATTTACCTAACCTATTATCAATTTGTATCAATTTGTACCATAAATTATGGATATCAAGTGCACATTTTGTCTACAACAACATGATGGCTGGCCACTTCATGTAAAATGGGAGGTTTGTCATGCAAATCCTCCTATTTTGCACTCCTATTTATTTGGCCACTTCAATTTAGCCTATAGCATTTTCAAACATTTTCACATAGGTCCTATTTCATAATTTCACCCCCTTTTTCTTATGGAACAAAATTAACTAAAATTGTCGTTCTATCTTAAGCTTGGGCTTTCTAGAGGCCCACTAACATAATTAAACCTATGCCAACATTCACAGGATTCCCGAAAATTGGGGCGTTACAAATTCTGACCCGATCATATTTATTTTACTCAATTTTATCCAACAAATAGGTGATCGACATCTATGACCATATAAAGCTTCATAGGGAGCCATTTGAATTCTTGATTGAAAACTATTATTGTATACAAATTCAGCCAAAGGTAAGTAACGCTCCCAACCAGATTCAAAATCAATAACATAAGCACGAAGCATATCTTCCAAAATTTGAATAACACACTCAGATTGCCCATCAGTCTGTGGATGAAACGCTGTGCTAAAATTAAGTAGCGTACCAAGAGATTCATGCAATTGTTTCCAAAAACTCAAAGTGAACCACGAATCTCGATCAGAAATTATCGAAATAGGAACACCATGCAATTTCACAATTTCTTGAATATAAACTTCAGCAAGCTTTTGAAGTGACCAATTACTCTTGAAGGCAATAAAATGAGCCAATTTCGTAAACCGATCAACAATCACCTAAATAGCATTTTTCTTACTTGTTGATAAAGGTAACCCTGTTACAAAATCCATCATGATACAATCCCATTTCCATTCAAGAATAGTATTAGGCTGAAATAATCTAGTAGGAACTTGATGTTCTGCCTTGACTTACTGAAAAATTAAACATTTACTCATATATTCAACCACATCTCTTTTCATTCCTGGCCACCAATAAGATTCTCGTAGATTGCAATACATTTTCGCTCATCCAGGATACAAAGAAAAAGTACTATCATGAGCTTCGTGAAGTATCAACTCTTTCAATTCAGAAACATCAGGCACACATATTTAGTTATGAAATCTCAAGCAACCACAACCATCAATACTGAAATTTTCTAAGGTACCATTCTGAATCATTTCTCTTTTCTTCACCAACTTGTCATCTTTTAATTATGCTGACTTGATCCAATTAAACATCACCGGTTTAATTTTTAATTTAGCCAATAAGCTTCCATCACTATTGATATTAAGCTGAGCAAACATTGCTCGCAATTCAATCACTGCTTTTCTTCTCAACACATCAGCTACAACATTAGCTTTACTAAGGTGATAATTAATAACACAATCAATATCTTTCAAAATTTCTATCCAACGACACTGTCTCAAATTCAACTCTTTTTAGATTGAAGGTATTTGAGACTCTTACAATCAGTATAAATATAACACTTTTCTCCATACAAATAGTGTCTCCATATTTTTAGAGCAAAAACCAAAGCAGTTAAATCTGAATCGTGTGTCAGATAATTGCATTCATGCGCTTTCAACTAACGAGATGCATGAACAATCACTTTTCCGTCTTGTATCAAAACACAACCAAGACTGCTTAAAGAACATCACTATACACAACAAAATCTTTTCCCGATTCTAGTAAAGTCAAAACCGGCACTTTAGTCAACATCTGCTTCAGTTTCTTAAAACTTTCCTGACACTGATCATCCCAGACAAACTGAATATTCTTATGCAACAACTTTGACATCGGTAAAGCTATCTTCAAAAATCCATTTACAAATCTTTGGTAATAACAGCTAGTCCAAGAAAACTATGAACCTTGGTGCTTTCCACTGAACAATTGCCTCGATCTTTTTCAGATCAACTCTAATTCCATTTGTCGAGACAACATGACCCAAAAATACAACCACTGGTAACCAGAATTCACACTTACTAAGCTTTCCGTATAAATGCTTCTCTCATAACACTTGCAAAACAATTTTGAGGTGTTGTTCATGCTCGGATTCAAATTTCGGATAGACCAAAATATCATCAATGAAAACTACCACAAACTGACCCAAATACGATTGAAAAATATGGTTCATAAGATTCATAAATGTTGTTGGAGCATTTTTCAATCCATAAGGCATTACTAAGAATTCATAATGACCATATCGTGTTTGAAATGCCTTCTTCGATACATCACTTTCTTTCACTTTCAACTAGTAATAACCCTATCTTAACTCAATCTTTGAAAAGACAGAAGCTCCCTTTAGTTGATCAAATAAGTCATCAATACGGGGTAGTGGATATCGATTCTTAATCATCACCTTATTTAATTACCGATAATCAATGCAAAGTCACATCGAACCATCTTTCTTTTTGACAAAAACCACTGGAGCACCCCAATGTGATATGCTAGGATGTATAAAACCACGATCTAGTAAATCTTGCAATTGAACTTTTAATTCTTTTAACTCTGTAGGTGATATACAATATGGGGGTATTGGCAGATGAGCTATACCAGGAAATACTTCGATTACAAATTCAACCTCCCTATCAGGTGGTAATCCCGATAATTCTTTAGAAAATACATCAGGAAATTCACAAACAGTTCAGAGTTTACTACATTGGCTTTCAATAGAATCTGAATTGATAATATAATAGCCCTGATGAAGAAGCTTATTAGGTCGAATTGATGAAATAATACGAGTTAAACCACTTATTTGAATACCATTTACCTCAATCTTATCACCGTTTTCACTCTCAATAATAAATTTCTTTTTGCAACAATCCAAAATTACCTCGTGCTCCGTAAGCCAATCCATACCCAAAATTATATCAAAATCACCAAATGGCATTATCAACTAATCAATAGGGAAAGTCATATTCTATATCATTAATGTACATCTCCTACACATCTGGTCCACTAACACAGATTGTCCCAATGGACTAGACACTACTATCGATACTCTAAACGTTTCAGAATTTAAACTTCTCGACTCAACCAATTTAGTATTAACATATGAATGTAAAGATCTCAGATCTATCAAAGCATAAATAGGTTCTTAATGTAATAAAAATATATTTGTCACCACATCATTAGCATCATCACGAGTCTGCAGAACATAAGCTCGAGCTGGCGTTCTGGCCTCTGATTGTTGAGTAACAACATCATTTCCCTTTCTAGCACCACCTCTCTAAAATGAATTATTTACATATACCTCTAAGAATAAATGAACACATAGAATATCCAGAAGAGATCACTACAAGATATTCGACTATAACAGCTGCATTTAGATATCTTTGCAATTTCAACACTATCCCATTGACTACAGTCATCAATGATCCCACATTATCCCAATCACTAAAGAAATCAATTTAGAAGAAATTTCGGTTAACCCGTTCTTTAAATACCATACCTGAATAAGTCGATTACTCGTGAATAACTTCTTCCTTAATAGCGACATTGCTTATCCCGAACAATCTTCAGAAAAATCTGATATCTCTTCTAGAACTCTTTTTACTTGCTAACCGATCATTGGCTCTAGCCACGTTATTATTCATTCAACTATTGAACTCTTCAGTTTCACATTTGTAATCTTAATGAATATAAATCTTGTAAATTCTGTTGTATAATACTGTACATGTGAGGGGGTGAAGGTCGTAAAGGCTCAAAATTTGACTCTCATATATACACACATATAACATAACATTTATCATCAACATAATTATTATAATCATTTGACATTTTCAACTATAAAACAAAAACAAATATATATCAGCATCCAAATTCGGACAGAATTTGACTCAATTATGGCATGTACCTCTAGACTCAATTCCGAGCTTGACTTAGTCAGAAAATCGGCTAAACCTACAAAGCTCTGATACTAATAAATGTAACACCCCTAACCCTTATCCATCGCCAGAACAAGATTACGGAGCATTACCGAACTTTTCAGATCATATACGAATATTTCATACCATTTAACAGAAAAATATTATAAATAAATCATATTGTCCCTTTCATGAGCCTTTGAGGCCCAAAATATGTGCTAGAAATAAATCGGGACAAAACTGAGTATTCAAAAAAAGAATTTGAAAACATTAACAATTTTCATAAATTAAGGAACACATGCCCGTTGTTAGCCGTGTGTCTCACATGCCCGTGTGTCTGGCCGTGTGGACTCAAAATGAACCTTAAAAATCAAGTTTACCATACCCTGAAATTTTGAATATCAAGCAACTCAAAAACCATTTATTCAACCAATCCAAAACACAATCAAATACATTTAAAACATGTCAAATTACTCAACATAGATGTCTATCTAATGTTTCTCCATAAATTCCATATTTATATTATTAAAACATAACATTAAAACTTAAATTTAATCCAAATTATAAACATAATAATTTCAATCAAATTTTTCCCTATTCATGAACATTTATACTTTAATACAAAACATGTCATATTATAGTTTTAACATAACACATACTCATAAGTATAAAACCAACTAATATCAACTTATAAATCTTATTTACAATCAATCCATATAATACTTAACGTTCAGACACCCTAGGTACATGCCGACACAAAAAGATATATACTTCACCATGTTTTAAGTTCGGGATCGTTGATGGATGCTGAATCGGCAATCTGACTTTAACCTAACTTGTGCATGAAAAACAAACCGTACGCTGAGTATAAACTCGGTGATATTTCTATAATCTGAATGCTTAAAGGTAAAATAATATAACATACAATAACTAAAGTCATACAATTATTCAATTCATAAATAAGGTATTTATAACACATTCAATTTTTATCATTTGCTATCCCAGATAGCTTTTCACAATATGAATATAAATCATTTGAACAACAATATTGTTCATTCATATTCAATTCAGACATACTCAAATCATGGGTCTCTAACCATATTTCAAATCACCACTCAATATCAATCATAACACTATTTTATTCAATAACCCCTATTAACATGACAGGGACTCGGACGGATACACAGATTCAACCAAAACACACCAGTTTTGCACCCAATGCCTCATTGGATAATTCAAAGCAACAAGTTGACACCTAGTGTCTCATTGGCCTTTTCGAAGTAAATTGGTACCTAGTACCTCATCAAATTTATCCGAAGTAATAATGTGACACCTAGTGTCTCATCGACTTGAAGTCGAAGTATCCCTGAACTCTTCCAATCCTATGGCGTGTCATCTATATTCGACTCAGCGCGATACAGTTAATAGGGTTTAATTTCACAATTCAAAAACAACCAATAACCAATATCAATTTTTCATATAATCACATAAATTCA
This sequence comes from Gossypium arboreum, assembly GCF_025698485.1. Taxonomy (NCBI): domain Eukaryota; kingdom Viridiplantae; phylum Streptophyta; class Magnoliopsida; order Malvales; family Malvaceae; genus Gossypium; species Gossypium arboreum. The sequence continues at coordinate 46,925,118 of NC_069079.1, forward strand.
ATTCAATATCAAAATACCAAATACTCACCTCAACCACTTACCATAAGCATTAAATCAAAACACAATAATTAATAACTAGATTCGGATTATAGAAATACAAACTGCAATTTCCAAGCTACTCCTCGTCAACTTTATCTTTTCCTTTCTTAGCCGAGGTTTTCGGTACAACGTTGGCTACGGAAATTTAAAACAATTAAAATTCATTAATAAAATACAATTCAATTTCACAATGAATATTTTAACTTTTTATTCAACATGTGTCTATATTCCAATTTTGTCTTTAAACCGAGACTAACTTTGTTTCTTCGCAATTAATTCTATATTTTCATTCAATTCCCACTTTAAACTAGTTTTAACTCTTTAATTTCACTTAAATCCCTAAATTTCAAAATTTTCACAATTTAGTCCCTAATATTCAAATTTTACAATTTATTCCACAATTCAATCTTTTTTAATTCTAAATTAACAATCTATCAATTTAGTCCCTAATACTCAAATTATTCAATATAGACAATATTTAAAAACTTAATAATTTGAAAATTTTTGACATAAGTTAAGTAATATTTAAACCGGATTCTAAAACATAAAATTATAAGAAAATGAACTAAATTGACTTACCAATTAAGGTTGAAACCTTGAAACCCTAGTTTCTCCTTTCTTTCTTTCTTTTCTTTCTTTCTTTCTTTTCTTTCTTTCCTTTCTTTTCTCCTATTTTGTTTATTTAAATGTTATAATATAATATAATATAATATATTTTACTTAAATGTTAAGATTTTATTATAATATTATAATATATCTTAACTTTAAATTTTTATATTAATAAACACTTATGTCGCCTCATTTAATGTAATTGGCATAATTGCTTATTTAGTCATTTTACTTTTTCTTTAATTTATAATTCAACTTTCACTCTTTATGCAGTTTAGTCCTTATACCTAATTACTCTTAATTCATCCAAATTCACCTAACCAAAACCTAATTAACTACACAATTAGCTTCGTAAATATTTTTAATAAATATTTACGAGTCCATTTTACAAAAACAAAGACTCAAAAATTCACTTTCTGATACCCGTAACTATCGGGTCGTTACATGCAACAACCAAAAGGCTTCAAATTTGAAGGTTAAAAAGATCACGTTTGTCTCTTACAAAAGCCTTTGTATAATTTGAAGGAGTCTTAATGGTACTAGTATAAAACAAATTTGACTTATTCATGTTGAGTATTGGTTTTTCTTGAAGTAAGTATGATAGTTGTGTTTATCTACAATGTCTAGGTGATGGTTCTTTTATATATTTGTTACTTTATATTGATGATATGTTGATTGCCACTAAGGATTCATTTGAGATTATTCGTCTTAATAGCATGCTTAACTCTATGTTCTAGAGAAATGATTTAGGTGCAGCAAAAAAAATTTTGAGGATGGAAATTTTGAGAGATAGACATATTGGGAAATTGTTTTTATCACAACATAGGTACATCATGAATATACTTAGGTGATTTGAGATAGGATGCAAAATCGGTAAGTACTCCTTTAGCTACACACTTTAAACTCTTGATTTCAAATACCCTATAGAATGAAGAAGATGAAAGTTACATCTCAAAATCTTATTCAAGAACAGTTGGAAGTTTGATATATGCAATGGTATGCTCTCGTCCCAATATTTCACATGTTGTTAATGTTGCTAGTCGATACATAGCTAATCCCAGTAAGTTACACTAACATGCAGTTAAGTGGATTTTCATATATTTGCGGGATACCTCTAACATGTGCTTAGAGTTCAGAAGAACTCAAAAGGGTTTACTCAGATATGTTGATTTTGATTATGCAGGAGACTTAGATTGAAGAAGGCATCTTATAGGTTACCTATTTGCATTTGGGAATTATGCCATTAGCTGGAAAGCTACACTTCAAGCTACAATTACTTTGTCGACTACTAAAGCGGAATAAATGGAAATTACTAAAGCAATAAAAGAATCAAATCGATTAAGGGGGATGTTTAGTGAACTGGTTAGTGAAAAAAGGGTAATTGTCATATATTGTGATAGTCAAAGTGTCATACATCTCACAAAAGATCAAATGCACCATGAGAGAACAAAGCACATATACATTCATTATCACTTTGTTCGAAAGATGATCACTCAAGAGGATGTTCAGATTTTTAAAATCAGCACAAAACACAATCCTGCTAACATGTTGACAAAGAGCATTCTAGTTTCAAAGTTCGAGCATTGCTTAGACTTGGTAAGTATCCAACGAAGAATCAGTTAGGCCCATAACAAGGCTGGACAAGGGAGTTGGTCCAAATATGAGTCAATGTGGAGATTTATGGGAGAATGCCTCTTATTTTGACTAAGCAACACATGTTGGCCTGACGAGCAGCACATATTCGTCCCAATGACGTGATGGCAGCTTCGTCCCAACGAGCAATCCAAGTTTTTTCAACTTTTGTTCTTCCAATTAAACTCTATTTTTAGTTTTCCACTTAAACTCTGATTAACTTAGAGTTATTCTAGTCAAATATACTACAAATTTCAGCCTATAAATGGACCTTAGTTACTATAGGTTTAAATAAAATAGAAAAATCTAGATTGAGAAAATTTGGTTTTTTGTTTTGAAGGGTTTTTCTTGTGGGACTTCAGGTTTTCCTTTAATTCTCTCCATCTTTTATACTTTCTTTTATTATAGTGAAATCTCCTTTTGCCCGTGGTTTTTTTATCCTATTTTGAGGAGTTTTTTCACGTTAAATTTTGCGTGTTCGATCTTGTCGATTCTATTTTATTTACTTGTTTGTTGCATACAAGGGTTAATTCCCTACAAAACTACGGCCCAGATCAAGACCACCATCAACATCATCATCATTACAATGCCAAACAAGAACCAAGAGAAACTAGTAGTTGTTGCCAATCTTAGACTCAACAAAAGTGACATAGGGGAAACAAAAGAAAGTTTTAAAGGAGAATAGTGAAAGGCATAATGAATTGATAAAAACAATGGAATAATTACACAATGTTTGGATTAGGGCAAGGAGAGGAAAGTAGGGAAAGGGAGAATCTTTTGTTTGTTTTGTATTTTTTACTTACGCAAGCGAAAGCAAAGGAAATTGATTCTCCTTTACTTTTCTTTAAAATACTTATTTGTTATTTACTTCAATTTAGGGTTAAAGAAACTATAAGTTAAGGAAAGAAAAAGAGAAGAATGTTTTTAAAATGTAAATTATTTTTTTATCCGATTCAATTTTTTTATAATTTATTTTATGAAAAAGATATTATTGTAAAAAGTCACCATAATAAAATTTTACTTTCCTTTCCACACGTTAACCAAACAAAGATTATTAAAATTACTTTTTATTCTTTTTAATAATTTTAACTATTCAAACAAAATAGTAAGTAATCATGCCAATTGAGTCTTTTATTAATTGGCATGAGCATTGTTGCCAATGCATGAGGACGTGGGTAGTTTTAGGCATTGTGTCAAAAAAGAGCATATACGATTAGAATCTATAATGAGATTGTTCAAAAATAATAATAGGTAATCATTTCCTCTCCTTAACCTTCTTATTTTGGCTTAATGGTATAAAAGACCTTGAACATTTTTCAAAAAAAAAACTCAATTAAGTCACTATGACCTTTTAGCACCCAATTGATCTATTTAGCTGACATTTTCCATTAAAAACCTCCGTTGATTGATGTCGAACATTATAGCACTGATGTGGTCGTTAACGGGCCAACATGGTGCTCCATGTCAGTGACAATTGCTAATGCCACATCAGTTGCTACGTCAGCAAAAAAATCAATTCTTTTTAAAATTAAAAGGACTATTTAATTTTTGTATTGAAATGAACCTGAACATATGGTTGTCCAAGCTTATTTATTTCAAAACTTATTTTTAAAAAACTATATATTTATTAAAACCTTATTAAAATTATAAAAATATTAAATAGAGTTTAAAAAATAATAATTAATAAAAACTATTTAAAAGTTTAAGTCTATAAAAATTTGGACATATAGTTTGTCCAATTTATATTGAATCTGGACAACCATATGTCCAAATTCATTCAAGATTATTTTTCTAAATTATATACGCTTTAAAAATTATTAAGAATTACTTTTTAAAAAAATGTTTTTGTATCAATGTTTTAATTCTATTGGTACCTCTTTTATGATGTATACAAAATAAATAATATTTTATAAAATAAATATAAATAATTTTAATTTTATTAATTGTGTGTACAACTTTTTTAAATGTATGAATATATCCAATTATTTAAAAAAAATTAGGCTAGGTTCACGTTGAATCTACACAATAAAATGGTTAGATTCATTCTAGACTAAACTTTTAAATGGTTTTTTTCCTTTAATATATTGATAAATTTTAATAATGTTTTACAAATTTATCAAATTTTAAAATTAAATTTTAAAAAGTACATATTTTATATTTTTCTAAATTTAAGCTTTGAAACGAATTAACCTGGACAACCATTATGTTTAGTAAAAAATTTAAATATTCCTCTTTTATTTTTTAAAAATTTTGATTTTTTTTACTACTGTGATAGTTAACATGGCATCGCTATGTTAATAACTGCCACTAACATGGAGTGCCACATTAGCATCATTAACGACCATATCAATGTTGTAACAGTCAACATTGATCAAAGGGTTTTGTGATGGAAAATGTTAATTGAAGGACTCAATTGGGGGCAAAAAGATCACAGGAGTTTAATTGATTTTTTCAAAGGAGTTCGAAAAAATTTTATACCATTAAGGTATTTCTTCCCTTACTTTTTATTAATTCAAAGGTTAATGAAATAAAAAAAAATAGAAAATACTCAAAATATGGGAGGGAAAGTTGTTGCCAACTTCACCAATCACGTCCTGACAACGCGACACACGACATCCCAACGAGCCAATAAACGACGTCACGATGTGGCGATTTGTTCCCTATTAAATCGGGTTTCTTCTCCTAGTTAAACTCTGCTATCTTTTCCCAATCAAACTCTAATAACTCTAAGGATATTTTAATCAGATTAGCCCACAATTTCAGCCTATAAATAGGGCTTTTAGCAGCCGTAGAGAGATTTATTCAACAACACAGCAAATGAGAGTTTTATGGGAACTTTGTGAGAACTTTGTATTTTGGGTTCGGGTTAGCTTTTGTTTCTCCATCTTGTACTCCTCTTTGATTATTTGTCACTTTAGTTAAATTTTCTTTACTCATGATTTTTTATCCTCTTCAAAGGAGTTTTCCACATAAAATTTGTGTGTTCGATCTACTCTACTTTTCTTGTTTTTTCTATATGGATCAATCCCCAACAAATTGGTTTTAGAGCTTGGTTTAGATTTCGCATTCAACCCATTCACAGATGGAGAAAATGAGATTCATTAGAAAGCTCTATTAGGGCTCACATTAGTGAATTTTTTACTCTCCTGAATGACCTAAATAATGTCGAGGCCAATATAGATGATGAAGATCAAACAATGTTATTGATGTGTTCTTTACTCCATTCATATAAGAATTTTAAGGAAACCCTAATTTATGGTAGAAAGGGATTCTCATTTGAGGACATAAAGGAAAAATTATTAAGCAATGATAAACTTGACAAGAAGTTAGGTTCGAAGAATAAGTCAGATGGGCTAGCCTCAATTTTGGTTTCTAGAGGAAGGCAACAGAGTAAGGATTCGAGCAAGAGAAGATCTAGGTTAAAATCAAGGTCAAAGAACTGAATAGAGGTCAAAGAACTGAGGCAACACTTATGGCTATTGCAAAATATAGGTCACATTAAAGTAGAATGTTATAAGCTTCAAAATAAAAACAAGTGGGCTGTCAAAAACGATGAGAAAAGGAAGCAAAAGGTTGATATAGCTTACACCAGTGCTGCCGAGGATAAAGAAGACAATTTGTTATTGATGTCTATGATCGAAAGGTTTAAAATTATGTCTGAATGGATTCTAGATTCAGGGTGTTCTTACCAAATGTGTCCCAACAAGGACTAGTTCTCCATGTATAGTTCAGTTGAAGGTCGAGGCTTATGGGGAACAATTTACCATGTAGGATAATTCGTATCGACACGGTTCAGATCAAGATGCACGACATAATTAAGAGGATACTGTTAGATGTCAAGCATGTTCCTGATTTGAAAAAGAATCTCATCTCCTTAGGTACCTTAGATTCGAATAGTTGTAGGATCGTCCTCAAGTCAAACGGTGTCAAAGTATCTTGTAGAGCTTTTGTTTTGATAAAAGGACAGAAAATTGGTAGTTTATAAATTCTACAAGGTTCAATGGTAACAAGTGCGGTAATAATTATAGAACCAGAGATGAAATTACCGCCATGTCACAATAAGAACTCTCACGACATTGCGCCAACTCGACAAAATACCCTTTTTACAAATTCTAAATCAACTCAGTTATGGCATATATGAATCGGTCATATGAGCAAAAAAGGCATGATTGTTTTGAGTAAAAGAGGTCTTTTCATAGGTACCGAAGTTGGAAAGTTAGATTTCTGTGAACATTGCATTTATGGAAAGTAGACTTGAGTCTACTTTGATTCAGAAATGCATAGGACAAAAGGGACCCTTGACTATATTCATTTTAATTTATGGGGTTCGACTCCAATAGCCTCCAAAGAAAGTAGTAGATTTCTTCTAACTTTTATTGACGACCACCCTAGAAAGTTTAGGTTTATTTCCTGAAGCACAAGAATGGAGTGCTCGAGATCTTTAAGTAGTGGAAGACCTTACTAGACAAAAAGATTGAGAAGTCTGTAAAGTGGTTAAGAATAGATAATGGTTTCAAGTTCTGTTTAGTTGAGTTTAATGATTACTGCAAATGGGAAGGAATTCAAATACATCGTATAGTTGTTGGTACCCCGCAATAGAATGGTGTTGCTAAAAGGATGAATAGTACATTACTTGAGAAAGCCTAATATATGATTTCAAATGCAGGTTTCGAAAAGGAGTTTTGGGCAAAAGTCATTAACCTGAAAAGTTATTTGGTGAACTAATCTACACATCGAGCATTGGAGGGAAAAGTTCTTGAAGAGATATGGTTGGATAATCCTCCTAATTACTCTAACCTTAGAGTATTAGGTTGTCCTAGTTATACACGAGTCACTCAAGGAAAGCTTAAAGAAGGGTTATGATATGTATTTTCTTGGTTTTTTCATCGATGTCAAAATTTTTAAGCTATGGTGCCCAGAAACAAACAAAATGATTATTAGTAGATATGTTAGTTTGATGAAATTATGATGTTTCATCCAGGGAAGGAGTCGTCTTCCCTTAATGAGAAAACGGAATAGAGTGTCTTAGGCAAGGTGGAAATAGAGCAAAAATAGATAGTGACATCATAACTTCACAAACAACAACGTCACGATGAGTAGAGTCAACATCGTGACAAGGGTTATCGTGACGTCGCAACAATACAAGAACTGTAAAAATGTATTGAAGTCACTTTAAATCATTTAGAGGCCCCATCTAACTCTCAAACTCCTAAATCTCAACTACAAAATTATAAGTTAGCTTGGGATAGGAAAAGACGAGAAATTAAGCCACCATCAAAATACTATCATGAAAATTTAGTGGCATACATACTAAGTGTTGCAAAGAGCATTAATTCAGTCGATCTTTCCAATTGATCTAAGGTAGTTCATGCTCCTGATTCGAGCAAGTGGCTTATGGTGATGGAGAGGAGATGTAATCTCTTCAAAAGAATGAAACTTGGAAATAAGTAAAATAAATTACCGAAAAGAAGATAGTTGGTTGCAAATGGGTGTTCAAAAGGAAGGAAGTATCAAACTCGGGCAAGACAAGATATAAGGCAAGGTTAGTCGCAAAGGGCTATAGTCAAATGGGGAGTTGATTTTCACAATATTTTCTCTCCTGTTGTGAAGCATACATCCATTTGGGCATTGTAAGCTCTTGTTGGGTTACACAGTCTTCAATTAGATTAGTTAGATATGAAAATTGCATTCCTACATGCTGACCTAGAGGAGGATATTTGAATGCAACAACCTGAAGGCTTTAGGATCAAAGGCAAGGAAGACCATGTCTGCCTTCTATAGAAATCTTTGTGCGGCCTAAAATAATCTCCTCATCAATCATATACAAAATTTGATTCTTTTATGACAAGCATTGGTTTTATACAAAGTAAGTATGATAGTTGTGTGTACTAGCATAATCTTGATGATGAATCGTTTATATACTTGTTGCTTTATGTTGATGATATGTTAATTACGACTAAAGATCCATCCAAAATTGATCGTTTAAAAAAACGCTTAACTCTAAATTCGAGATAAAGGATCTTAGTGCAACTAAGAATTCTGGAAATGAAAATTTCCAGAGACAGAAGCTCCGAAAAGATGTTTTTGTCTTAGCAAAGATACATTGAAAAAATTCTCAAGCAATTTGGGATGAAAGATTCGAAATTGGTTAGTACTCCCTTAGTTGGACACTTCATACTTTCGACTTCAGAGTCACCACCAATCAAAGATGAAGAAAAGTATATGTCCTCAGTTCTTTACTCTAGTGCAATCGAAAGTTTCATGTAGACAATGGTTAGCACTCGTCCCGATATTTCACATGCTGTTAGTGTTGTAAGTAGATACATGGCTAGACTTGAAAAATTACATTGGCAAGCAGTTAAATGGATTCTCAGATATTTAAGAGGAACATCAGATACTTGTTTAGAGTTTGAAAGAAGTTTAGAGGGTCTAGTGGGCTTCTTAGACTCATATTATATAGGAGATTTGGATTAAAAAAAATCCCTCACGGGATATCTATTTTTTTTGACAAATGTGCTATTACTTAGAAAACTACGCTTCAAGCCACTATAGCTTTACTGATTACAGAAGTTGAATATGTAAAAATCAAAAAAGCTGTGAATGTAACACCCCAAACCCGACCTATACGTAATGGCCGAATCCGGAGATGTCACAAAAAATGGGTTTTAAAAACAAGTTGATTCCATTAACTAATCACTAATAAAACTCACATTCCTTCATGTTTATTACAGAAAACATTATTTTAACAGTTCATTTGCCAAAACACTTGTTACAGTGGAAGTTAAACAAAAATAAAACATTTTAGAAATCCGTTTCGTATTTTTAAAAAGCCTCTTTTTGGCATAAAATTCGTTTCCGTAAAATATTTTATCAAGCATGTAACATACCGAGCATATCAAACCAAATCAAGTTAAAAACCACAACAGTCCAAAGAGTCCCAACAATTACAAAGTCTCAGAATTATATCCCAAATTATTAAATAAACCATAAATTAATAAGTCTAAACAGTTTTACCGAAGAGTGGTCACTGCCGAGTCCTTGCTGTACCAATCTGCCTAAGATTATGGATTACTTGACTGTACAGACAAATAGATATGAGTTTACATAAACTCAGTGTGTAACCCAGCAGACTTAAGCATGCAATCATACAGAATCATATACACAATCGAAAATAGATATAGATACAGATACAGTAAATAGAATCAAACAATTAGAATCCTACCCCCATCCTCTACACACCATTTCCGACCATCCCAACACACCATGTGGAGTTAAAAACACCCACTCATCCCTGCATACCAGGTTGTGCCATTACGACACATATCAGAAATAGTGCAACCAAGCTTCCAGATATTAGGCAATGATCATCGTATAGAACACTTCCTCCATTAATACAAAACCCACCCCACAATCATATACAGAACAGATACAGAATACATAATCAAATATGCATGGCATAATCATACTTAGAATAGATTATCAGTCAACTAGACCTACAATTTTAGGGTTTGGTTAGCCCTTACCGACCCTATGGTAGGCCCACAGTCAATTGGGATGACCCTATATCGATAGCTCTATATAGAATGGCTCCGAAAGAGTTAAAAGAATTGAAATCTCAGTTGCAAGAGTTGACAGATAGAGGATTTGCACGACTGAGTTTCTCGCCTTGGGGTGCTCCTGTATTGTTTGTGAAAAAGAAAAATGGCACGATGAGAATATGTATAGACTACATTAGCTTAACAAAGTGACGATCAAGAATAAGTATCCTCTGCCCAGAATAGATGATTTGTTTGATCAGTTAAAAGGGGCTACAATATTTTCAAAAATAGATTTGAGATCAGGCTATTACCAGTTACGAGTTAAAGATCCTGATGTGCCAAAGGCCGCATTCAGAATGAGGTATGGTCATTATGAATTCTTAGTTATACCTTTTGGACTAAAAAATGCACATGCTGTCTTTATGGACTTAATGAACCAGATTTTCAGACCCTACCTAGATCAATTTATAATTGTGTTCATTGATGACATCTTAATTTACTCACGTGATGAATCCGAGCATGCTGAGCATTTGAGGATTGTACTACAGACTCTGCGACATAAGCAGTTGTATGTAAAATTCAACAAATGTGAATTTTGGTTGCGCGAGGTTGGTTTCTAGAGCATATAGTTTCAGCTACAGGTATTTGAGTTTATTTGAGTAAGATATCTGCGATTATAGATTGGAAGCCTCTGAGAAATGTTTCTGAGGTTCGCAATTTTCTGGGACTCGCCGGCTATTATAGACGATTTGTGAAAGGCTTTTCAATGATTGTAACTCTGATGACGGAATTTCTTCAAAAAGATGTTAAGTTCGAGTGGTCGGATAAATGCCAGAAAAGTTTCGAGCAGTTAAAAGCTTTATTGACTGAAGCTCCAGTGTTAGTTCAGCCTGAATCGGGCAAAGAGTTTGTAGTTTTCAGTGATGCATTGTTGAATGGTCTGGGTTGTGTTTTGATGCAAGAAGGAAAATTTATAGCTTATGCCTCGAGATGGTTGAAGCCGCATGAAAAGAATTATCCGACGCATGATTTAGAGTTAGCAACCATTATGTTTGCATTGAAGATTTGGCACCATTATCTGTTCGGTGAGAAATATCATGTTTATTCAAATCACAAGAGTTTGAAATATTTGATGACTCAGAAAGACTTGAATTTATGACAGCGGAGATGGTTAGAATTACTAAAAGATTACGAGCTACTGATTAACTACCATCTAGGAAAAGCAAATGTTGTTGCTGATGCATTAAGCCAGAAATCTTTGTTCGCTCTACGTGCGATGAATACTCAAATAGCTTTGCGTAATGATGGTCCAATTGTTGCAGAGATGAAAGCGAGACCATTATTTTTACCGCAGATTTTCAAAGCTCAGGAAGTTGATAATGAAATGTTAGCAAAATGAGCTCAATGTGATTCAAACCTTGATTCAGAATTTCAACTTGACGCTGATGATTGTTTAAGATTCAGAGGTTGAATATGTGTTCCGAGAAATTCAGAGTTGCTCCAGATGATTTTGAATGAAGCATATAGTAGTCGTTTATCGGTTCATCCTAGAAGCACAAAAATGTATAACGATTTAAAATAGTTCTAATGGTGGCCTGGTATAAAATGTGATATCTCAGAGTTCGTTTATAAATGTTTGATTTGTCAACAAGTTAAAGCTGAGCATCAAGTACCGTCTGGTTTATTGCAACCGATTATGATTCCTAAGTGGAAATGGGATAGAGTAACTATGGATTTTGTGTCAGGATTGCCCTTATCTCCGAGAAAGAAAGAAAGATGTGATTTGGGTTACAGTTGCCAGATTGACAAAATCGACTCATTTTATTCTGGTACGAACAGAATATTCGCTTTAAAACTTAGCTGAGTTGTATATCTCTAAGGTTGTGAGATTACACGGAGTACCTATTTCTATTGTTTCGAATAGAGATACGACGTTCACATCGAGGTTTTGGAAGAAACTGCAAGATGCACTGGGTTCAAAACTACATTTTCGTACCGTATTTCACCTACAGACGGATGGTAAATCTGAGCGAGTTATACAAATACTCGAAGATATGTTGAGATGTTGCATTCTTAAGTTTGAAAGTAAGTAGGAAAAGTATTTCCCGTTGATTGAATTTGCATATAATAACATTTTTCAATCGAGTATTAAAATGGCACCGTACGAAGCTTTATACGATTGTAAATGTAGAACACCATTGTACTGGACTGAGCTAAGTGAGAATAAGATTTTTAGGGTCAATTTGATTAAAGAGAACGAACAAAAAGTGAAAGTAATTCATGATAGTCTAAAAGCAGCGTCAGATCGCAAGAAATCATAGTAGACTTGAAACAGAAAGATATTGAGTTTCAGATTGGGGATAATTTTTTTGGAAAGTATCTCCGTGGAAGAAAATACTTTGACTCGGTCGTAAAGGCAAATTGACTTCGAGATTCATCAGGCTGTATAAGATCATTGAAAGAATAGGTCCAATGGCATACCGATTAGCTTTACCGAGCGAGTTAGAGAAGATTCACAATGTTTTTCATGTATCGATGCTTCAACAATACCGATCTGACCTTTCACATGCTATTTCTCCTTCTAAAGTTGAAATTCAGTCAACTTTACAGTAATTTGGCACACATGGGTTTGAATTGAATTGGTGTAATTTTGTGTTTATTGAAATAAGGACTAAATTGTAAGAAATGTGAAAGTTTAGGGCCAAAGTGCAAATTGGCTTAAATATGTGTTTTTGGACTGAATTGATTGAATCAATGAATAAATAAGTTAATTTTGAATTCATATAGATCCTGAAAGAAAGAAATCAAATTTAGATCGGGGGAAATCGAAGGTTATCGAATAGTCGACCCCATTCGTTTATCCTGAATACAAGGTAAGTTCACATGCAAATAAATGTCTTTAAATTGGATTATACATGTTTAATTGTCATTGAATTATTATGAATGTTGAACGAGCAAATACGAGCAAGAATCGACAGAGTTATGATATCTGAAAGTCTCGTACGAACCTTAGGAATAGTATAGGATACAAATGTCATGACATTAGGTTACAGAGATGTGGTTACATGTAAGACCATGTCTGGGACATTGGCATTGTGTTGTGATTACGTGTAAGACCATGTCTGGGACATTGGCATTGTATTGTGATTACGTGCAAGACCATCTCTGGGACATTAGCATCGTTGATTTCGTGTAAGACCCTGTCTGGGATAGTGGCATCGATATGTGATGACATGTAAGACCATATCTGAGATATGGCATTGTACGAGCTTTATATGATTTCCGAGTATCCTTAACGATTCTGAATGGTTCAATGGGAAAATTCAAGTCAAGAAAGAATATGTGAATGAGTTAAATGACTTAGGTACGTACGAGATTCATACGAGTATTAAAAAGGAAAGTATTTGATGAATTCAATTATGATAATGAACATGTGTACAAAGAGAAAAGTGTGTGTGTTTATATATATTTACTTATACTTTTCCTATTGATGGAAATGATGTTGATTCATATGGTAATTTATTTGTGTATGGCTTACTAAGATTTAAAACTTACTTTGTGTGTTCTTTCCTTGTTTTATACATAAATCGAAGCTAGCTCAGACTCGGGGATCATCAGGAACATCGTCACACTGTCGATCAACTTGTTGGTACTTTTGAAGCTTTGTATATATGGTATATGGCATGTATAGGCTAGTGTCATTTTGGTATGTTTTGAACTTTGAATTTAGCCATGTGATTTGGCTTTGATGAAGTTGAATTTGACTTATGTTATGAGTTAATATGTGATATGTGATGTATTTATGATGCCTTATGTTTTGGTAGACATGATATGGTTATTTTGATGAATAAGTATTTAGTAAATTGTTAATGATGTGTTATGGTTTGAGAAATGGTAAGCTTTGGTATAATTTAAAATGATGTTTGGATGCCATTTTGGTTTAGTAAATGCTTGATGATTTGGGTTATGTCTAAATGTTAATACTAGTTAAAGTATCAATTTGATTTGGCATGTTTTTGGTTGTGAAATTGAGTAGTGAAAAGGATGATGTATAAATGGCATGAAATGTGTATGAAATAGCATGTTTTGGTTGCCTATTAATGTATTAAAATGGTACCATTTTGATTGCTAGGTGTGCATGAGAAAAGGGTGGCAAATCGACTTTGCAAATAGTCTATTTTTGTCCACACGGGCAGAGACACGGGCATGTGTCTCAGCTGTGTGCGACACACGATCATGCTACACAGCCGTGTGTTCCCTAGGGTACCTTTCGAATTTAAGTCAGCATACTCTTCCGGTTTGACACGGTCTAGACACACGGGTGTGTCTATTGGTCATGTGTGAGACACAGGCTAGCACATGGGCGTGTGGTCAGCCGTGTGACCCAAGTCAGTAATCCCTCCAGATTTCTCACGACCATGGCACATGGGCGTGTCTCCAGTTGTGTAGTGCAAGTTAGTATGTATGCCCTGTTTTCATACGGTCTGTGACACGGGCGTGTCCTTGAATGCTTGAAAATTTTATAAGTTTTTTTCAAAGTTTGCAAATTTTATCGGTTTAGTCCCAAACCTCGTTTAAGCATGTTTTAAGGTCTCGTGGAACCTTATAAGGAACATTATGATTATGTTAGATTGATATTTATGTGACTGAATCATGTATATAAAAATGTATATTATATGTTTTGTTTTGATCTGTAATGCCTTGTAACCCTATTTCGGCGACGGATAAGGGTTAGAGGTGTTACAACAGAGATAGGGCTTAATTCCAAAAATAAAAAAATTGCTAAAGGTAAGGTTTGAACTCAAGACCTCTCAGACACACCCAGAACACTTAACCATTGAAGCAGATACACAATTGTGTCAGATGTTTACAGAAACAAGGACATATATATCAGGGCGTTACAGTAAAAGAAGTCATTTGGTTGAGAGGTCTATTCGATGAGGCGGTTAATAAACACAACGTGACTATTGGATATTGTGATAGTTAAAGTTCCATACATCTCACTAAAGATCAAATGCATCACAAAAGAACAAAGCACATAGACATTTAATATCACTTTGTTTGAGAGGTGGTTGCTCAAAGAGATGTTTAGATTCTCAAAACTAGTTAATATGATGACCAAAAGCCTTCCAATTTCCAAGTTCAAACATTGTTTGGATTTGGTCAGCATCCTGCAAGGATTGGGTTGTTCCCCAAATAGGGCTCGATAAAGAAGGCATTACAAAAATACGAGTCAATGTGAAGATTTGTAGAGTGTGTCTTACATTTTGGATGAGGAAAAGCTGACGTTACAATGACAGACACATGACATCCTAACGATGCGACATGTGATGTCCCGGTGAGCCAATGTGTTTTTATATGTTGCGAACCATTTGGACCATCTACTAGCAAGGATAATGGCAAAGCCAAGCTTGTTTAATTCTTAGTTTTTCAATAAGTGGTTAAGATTTACCATAAGTGTGCTAACTATTATGTTTTTTAGTATCAATGTTCAAGGTTTGTAACTTGTATGTGAACTGTTATGTTTTCCAAAGAACTTTGTTTTTAAAAACTAAGTTCCACGAGTAAGTTTCTTCCGATAAAACTCTGTTCTTAAGTTCTAATACTCTATTCTCAAGTTATGTTTTTAAGCTATAATTTAAAGATATGTTTTATATATGCTCCTAAGTGAGCCTATGTTTTAAAATATGTTTTTAAAGTACGATTTTTAAACCTTTTTTTGTGAGCTTCTGTGCGAGCTCTATATAAACAAGTGTTTTAAAGCAAGCTTCCTATGCAAGCTCTATATGATAAGTTTCTATGCGAGGTCCTTTGCGAGCCCTTATGTTGGATATATTGATATACCAAAAGATTATGAGTACTCATCCATAAGTTCTGGGATTTGGGCATTGAGGCCCTTAGACATGTGGAAAAATAAGGGAATGTCGAGCTGAGCTCCATTCACTGGAACATGTTGGTGTATAAGAGAGTGCATAGCTTCGCACTACACTTATGGGACATGTTGTAAGGACTCTATAAGTCATTCTGAGGCGTTATAAGGAGATCTGCATATCTAACAAATAAGATACGCAAGTTAAGACAAGTGCAAGAACATATCTTATGTTTCTCAACCATTCTAATAAGACAAGTATGTGAGCATGTTTTATGTCATACAAGTTCTATTTGCAAGCTAAGTTTTCAAGTATGGTTTTCAACAAGCACAATTAAAACTATTTTTACAAACTTGTGTTTTCTGACATGTAGTATCTACACCTTCTTCGTGACCCCAGCACACGAAACTATTTTCAGACCAAGTCTTCTTTCTATTTTAAACTCTGTATTTTAAGCATACGCTAATAGTTCCTGATTGCTCATTGAGTTCACAATGAACTCGCCCACTAATCCCTTACTTCGTAAGTAAATAGGTCGCAAATAGCAGTGGTGAGGTAGATGACTTGGCGAGGCTCATCCCTGAATAGATATTGGTGAACTTGGAAAGTAGGCAATGGGGGTTTAAATTTATCATAATTTGACTTTGTTATTGAAATAATTTATTTAAAGTTTAATTTTTTTTTTGTTCTACGAACCGTTAAGTTAAACCTTTGTTATTAATTCTGTCTCAACAAGAATAAAGTTGATGTTTCTTTGTTTCTCCATGCATGTTTACCATGTTGTTTTCTTTTAACTTTTCCAAAGTATGTTTTAATATCATATGCGAACCAATTTTATTGCGAAGTACTATTTTCTGCGTCTCTTGCATGTTAGGACCCCAATATGCATGCAAAACCCTCTGTAGGAATATATTACAATATAGAGAACTTTATAAAGTATGTGAACCCTTGTGTGAATAACTTCTTTATTTGCAAAGCCTGTATTGCATGTGAACTTAGTCTTGTATGTTTAAAGTGTGAACTTAGGAAATATGTGAACTGTTGTTACTTTGCAAACCTGTGCTTTTGTGCACACTCATTCATTATGCTGTAGTGCAAACTCATATGTTATTCAATTAGGCGAACCTATGTTGTATAGTGTATGCAAGCCTAAGTTGTGGTACGAACCTTAATAATAATTTCTATGAACTTGAATTTATGTATGAATGTGTGTACCTTAAACTGTTTTGTTTGTACCTTTCATGCGAACCCTTAAGTCTTTCTATTGTTTGACATGCAAACCTTTACTTTTTAATTTATAAGCTCACATGCTTCTTACGCTATGTGTTATAACTTAACACATTATTTTTTGAAAGTAAGTGGTGTGTTGGAGGTTAGGTTGGGAGTTAATAGAGATTCATTTCGATGGCTAATATAGCTCGCCAAATTCAGGTCGAACTTACTCGGCCGGGTTTAGGGTGTTACAAATAAATCTATTTGAAATGTTGTAATTAAAAAAATTCATAATACTTAAATATTGTAATTTAAAAATGTAAAATTCAAAATAGTATTTTAAGTTGTCCCTAGAGTGCACCTTAACCATTTGGCGGTATACAACTATTGTCTCTGACCTCTCGATTCCCAGAGTCATTGCCCATCTAGAAATAAATCACAATTTTTTAGCAAGTTCGCACACATAAAATAAAATTAGTATGCAAAAAAATTTTCAAAAATTTTTTTTCCTATTAACAAGGGGTGATTGGTGACCCACTAATACCAGAAATGGCATCTTGTGTAGAGCCCAAGACTACAGCAAAAGAAGGAAACCGTTTATGACGCAAGACAAAACTGCTGAGGCCCACTGTAGAATCGGGCATTGTTAAGATCTTCCAGTAATGGCAAGTACATAATGTGGATTTTATTTTGATTTTGAGTCTAGCATTAGTACCCCACCTATCAACAGTGGAATATACGCTTGAGTAGAGCAATTGACCTTAGACTCAATAGACCACTCGATAGTGTTTTGAAATTTTCTCTTAACCAAGAAAATTTCAAACTGGTTAATTTTGCTTCCCCATCGTCGGGGACGCGTCCAAGTAGTCGGTAGTAAAGGCCCCAAGGTTCAGCCATTTTATTTGGCCCCATGATCGCAATTCCATCAACCGAAAACCTCAGTTGAATCGAAATTCCTCCAACATTATCGTGCACTCCCTACACGGAAGATGGAAAGTGTCAGTCTTGGGTGCCATCGCTCAGCCAGGGCAGATATTAAGTCCAACCTTAAGTTGAACATCTAAACAAATGCCACTGTACCAAACCTGGCGGCATCCAATTATGGTATAGTCCAATTGTAGCACCCCAAACCTGACCCAGACGTTAAGGCCGAATCCGACGTGCCACTTTGAAGTCAAAAACCCGTGTTCCCTTTTTAGTGTTTTAAAAAGCTGAATTTTGTCAAACTAACCAAGTGAACGGAAGCTGGGCACCAGGTAGGTATCCATAACAGAGGAGGTGAGCCATGAAGGCTGCTTAAGTACCAAGCTCTCCGATTGGATCCAATCCTAGACATGCCCACATCCATTGCCACACTTGGTTATAACAAGTTGAAATTTCTTTGAGTGATTATCTTTGGTAAATCGAATATTCGTGACGTTATGTTATTTTAAAAAAAACAAGTATCGTTTTGAAATCACGCCCTAAGTCTAGCCCATTTGAATTAGTATCCATCAATTTAAAGTTGTTTTTAATAATATAATCCCAGAAAAATCAAAGAAGAAAATAAAGTTAAAATAGCCTTATTACAACCCAAAAATTAAATAGTAATTAAAAATAACTTAAGAAAACCAGTCTCTTTTTCAAACCCAAAAGTATTCACCATGGCCACTCTAAATCCCTTCCGGCTCCAAGTCACCCACATCAAGGCTCACCTGCAAGGTTAAAGAAGGGATGAGTTTGGGGAAACTCAGTGTGTAAGGAAAACCCATTCAAAGCCCAAGTCAGCTCAAGCCCATTGGGCCTAAGCCCATTCAGGTAACAGTGGTACTGGGCCAGAGCCCTTTTCAGATTACAATAAACTGGGCCTTAGCCCCTTATTCAGATAACAGTATGGCCTATAGGCCCATTTCAAAATACATGCAACATTAGTAAACATATGCAAGCCCATTTGGGGAGACTACTCAACCTACCAACCACTACACTCCACCCGTACCAGCCATACACTCCATGTGAGGAATAGCTCAACCCACCCGGCCCAACACTCCACAGCTTGCCCTTCTTTGCACAGATTAACATCAAAAATTGAGGCAAAGCCTCTAGTACGTGGACAAGCCACTTTCAGTACTTCCTCCGTCAATATCCCAGTCCCATGCATCAGATAATAACAACATGGCATGCAGTAAATAACAACAGTCAAACATGTATTTAGGTCAATTTAACCCTAGGGGTATTTAGGTAATTTATCTCCTAGGGGTAAAACTATAAATTTTCCACTTTTAAAGGTATTTCAGAATTTATCTATTTTAGGGTTTTCATGCATATTCCTACCTTTTACGTACTAATGTAATCACTACCGAGGGTTCTTACCGAATTGGGCCCGTTGACCCATCATTCCAATTTTGGCCCATTAAGCCCAAAAATATCGAGGGCACAGAAATCATGCACTTTGCAATTCAAACATTACAGCTTACCAAAAAACATTAATCGATTTACCTCACGAGCATTCGCACACTCAAAATCTATAAAATACCGATTTTCGCATTTCGCTTTTGACTTTTGCCGATCTAGACTAAGAAAGAGGGTGTTAGTTACACACATTTGCGACGATATCTTGATGAGATCCACACACGAACCGCCTACAATTGGATTACTAACACGTTAATCTAACTATTCAAATACAAACTATGTATTAACCCCTTACAATATTCGGCCAACCACACCTACAGATCATAGTAAGCTTATAAGAAATCAATAAGCAACTCATTAACAAATTTTTGTCAATGTTTACCACATAATCATAATTTCACTGCAAGCTGTCTTCCTGAGCAATAGTCACTAAATCATTTATAACTGGAGCTACGAAACTCCAAATCAAGTACCATTAATTTTCTCTGAAAATAGACTCATATATCTTCAATCCATAAAATTTTCAGAATTTTTGGTACGGCCAATCAATACCAGATTTTTCTTAAAGTTTCCCATGTTTCACTATTTGACTAATCTGACCACTCTTCATTACGAATCAAATTTCTCATTGTACAGAATTAAAAATATGTTCTCATTTATTCCATTTGAAAATAGACTCATTAAGCTTTAATTACATAATTTATGCAGCTTCTAACTCAACTCCCACAATTTATGGTGATTTTCCAAAGTCACGTTACTGCTACTGTCCCAAGCAGATTTATTACCAAATTACTCTTTCACACCTAACTTGCATGCTTGTTATTTAAACATGTATATCACTAATCAATCATCACATATCTATGATTTTACTTAAGTATAATCTCCATTTCATCATTTTAAAGCACAACATGTTAGCCGATTTTTCCCCTTAGCATCTAAGGCACATGCATGCTCATTTGTTTGGCTCAACTTCACCTATCTTCCATTTTTCATCAAAAGAACATGAAACAACAACCAAAAACCAAAATATGCTTCATGAGTTAGGGTAGAATCAAGAAGAACTCATGAACATCAAGATAGAAGCAAAGTACCAAGAACTTACCTTCAATTTTTCCCCCTCCTAGTGACCGAATATTCAAGGGTTTCCTCCCCTATTTGCTCTCTCTCAAATTCGGCTATGAAGAACAAAGAATGAACAAAAACCTTCCTTTACTTCTTTTTGTTATTCTTATCACTCAACATTTTATGACACATAAATGATATACTAATATTTATGCCATACTCATGCTATAATTCCAATAAAAATATGCCCATAATGCTTACCATGCCCATCATCCATTAACTATTAAAATGCTAATGCCCATCATCCATTAACTATTAAAATGCTAAAATGCATACATTATCAACTATCCATCACCTTGGCCGGCCACTACATTAAAAGTGGGGAATTTGACATGCAAATCCTCCTATTTTGTGCTACTATTTATTTGGCCACTACAAATTAGCCTATAGCATTTTCAAACATTTTCACATAGGTCCTATTTCATAATTTCACTCCCTTTTTCTTATGGAACAAAAATTAACTAAAATTACCGGGTTCTATCTTAAGCTTGGGCCTTCTAGAGGCCCACTAACATAATTAAACCTATGCCAACATTCACAGAATTCACGAAAATTGGGGCGTTACACCAATGGTCGGGAATATATCTCAGACCATGGAGTCGAGGCCTCAAGACCCGGTACTCATCCTGTACACATAATAAAACCGATATTTGTTAATTTTTACAACTTTAATTTTCACAAGTAATGAATAATTATTACTTTTAGAAATTAACTACAAAAACACTTTTAAAAAAATAAATTATATGGTTTTATTTAAAATCGACTAGAACAACATTTACCGGCTTGTTAATCATAAGCATTGTGTGGTTGGAAGCTCGGATAAGAGAACATATTGTTATTTTGTGTAATTATCAATTAAATTATCAATCACAATTCAAAATAACAACAAATAATTGAACAAATCATTCAAATTAAGAACATACTAAATTACCTTAAAACTTCAAACTTAATAAAAAAATTTGAAAAGAAGAAGAATAGGAGAAGAAAGAAAAAAAAAAGATGATGACGCGGCAACTATTCATCCCACCCTTTTTTTTCTTTATTTGATTTAATTTTTTTCATAACACTAAAAAAACTTTCTTCACATAATGGACTAATTTAGCATTATTTAATATCATTACTTGAATATGTGTTTGTTAGATTTGTAAAATAAATCTAAAATAAAACTTAATAAACCAGAATCTATCATGTCAAATCATCAAGAATCTATCAAGAAAAAAACTAGATGCAGAAGCGTACTTGAATACATGAATTCCTTAAAGTTTTACTGAATCTTGGGGACTTGATCTTCCAAATTACCACACAAGAAATTCAAAGAATATATGCTCTCTTTTTCCTAATGATGGGATATTAGAAAAGATATCTTGTGTATAATTTAAGGACCATAACCCTAATATTTATAACATTGACATATTAGTTCTAATTCTTAATTAGCCCATCATTAATTAGAATTTTATTAGAACTCAATTACTAGAGTATCTACACATACTTAACCCATACTTTATTTAATAATTAAAGCCCAATAAAACTTTAACCAAATTAGATCACTTTTAATTTGGACTAACTATTATGATAGCAAATAATAACATGTAATTACCCTTATTATGTATGTGATGTCCATATTTTCCAACAATCTCCAACTTGGACCACATATATATACTAATTACTCTATAATTACATGTCATTATATAACCTTATGAGCTCAAAATTTTACTATCATATCCAAAAGGTATTCCGAAGAATCTCGTCCATTAATTATGTTAACATAGAACCAAGGCGACTTTTGTTACATATATCGTAAATAAATCCATCCATGATTACGCATATTAACACAAACAAATGACATAGATCAAGGATGGATTTGTAGCATTGAAATTACATGCAATATGATCTAAACATGTCTATTTCCAACTGGTCCTCCTTAGTAAGATCAAACCTTACCAAAATCAGAGTGTGAATAAACCAAATAAACTTTATTTCTGCAAAAAATAAACTTAATATCTTTAAACTGAAATAATTGAAAATGTGTCTATAAAATAAAAGTATTTAAAAATACATATTCCCACTAAAACCAAATATCCTTTAAATGACATTACACCCATATGAGCAGTGTGCTCTTATAAAACCTTAGGTGTAGTTCCTTAGTAAGCAGATCTGCAATCATGGAGTTTTTCGTAATATGCTTTATAACCACCTAACCACTCTGAACTTTTACTTTAACAACCAAGAACTTAAAGTCTATGTGTTTTTACTTTGATGTGCTCATGTTGCTATTGGAATAAAAGGCTGCAATTTGTTTTCACAATTTGCACCTTAGTGACAAATCTTGTATCCATATTCCATCAAAATCGGAGTCTATATACCTGATGATCTCTAACTAATTAGACCTCTGATATGTGAGCATGTAATCTTTTGTTTTCTGAAAATACCTTATAACCCTTTTGGATGCTATCCAATAGTCAAAACCAGGGTTGCTTAAAATATCTGTCTGACATCCCAATAGTGTACACAATATTCCAATGTATACAAACTTGAACGTACATTAGACTTTCCACTGCTAAAATGTAAAAAAATCTAATGCATTTTTGTAATCTCAAAATCATTCTTAGGGCATTGATTGAGGCTATACTTATTATTGACAAGCAGTATGTCATTAACATATAAAACCAAATATAGAACCTTACTCCCACTAAACTTATGGTATATACAATTATCAATAAAATTCATCTCTAAACCAAATGAGATAATCATTTGGTAAAATTTGTAATATTATTGATGAGAAGTTTGCTTAAGCCCATAGATGAAATTCTTTGCAAATCATTAACTTTGCATCATTAGACACAAAGCTTTCTAATTGCACCATATAAATATATGATCAATGTTACCATTGAGAAACCATTAACTTAATATTTATCTGATGTAGCTTAATGTCAAAATATTCCACTAAAATCATTATAACCATTTCTCTAATGGACCTTTTTAATGACATTCATTCTTAAGGTTGTTGAGTTTGTTCTTCTGGAACAATTACCTCATCTTGAATAAGGAGTTGTTCGACATTGTCTTATTGATGTTCTAGATTCACTTCTTAATCAATAATAGGTATGAGAACCTAAACATCATCAAAAGTGATAGTAGGAAATGAGTTAGAATTCAATTCCTCATTAAAAGAAATATTTCTAACCTTATTTCTCCCTCCAAACTCAACATCCTAAAAGAACGTTAAAATTCTCGTCTAAAAATTATTCCTAATTGTGGGATCATAAAACTCATAGCCCTTAGATCGTTCAGAATTTCCTTAACCCTTAACTTTATAGACATCAAAGAAGTCAAAAGTGATATCATTTCAACCTTATCGTTTTTAGCAAAACGTTTCTCAATTTTGTAAAGGAAACCTTGGCCTAAGTAATCTTTTCAAATTCTATGCCTCTAAAGGCTTCTGAAATGATGTGCTTCATGATCATTAGACTCTTGCAATTTGCATAGGGGGTGCTTTCCATAGTGAGAGGTGCGAGTAGTTCTTCCCTTAGTGCAAGGTCTATGTTTATACAGCCAAGACTATAAGTAAATGCCTTTTCCATTCATTAGAATTAGTCCCATTAAGCATGGGTATAGAATTTATATTAGCAGATATTATGGCAGTAGAAGATGAATTAGCTGAATATAGAACAAAAAATAAATAAAAATAAGTTCACATCAATATTCATAAGTAAACAATAAATTCAGGTTAATGGCTAATCCCATCTCAAGATACCAAACACAAAATTTATATCAAGTCTTTGGATAGTAATAATAACAGTAATTAATACTCTTGTTGTAGCAATCAAACATTGACAATAAATTGTGTTAAACAATTAATTAATCTTTAGATTAACTTATTGCTCACATAAAATACCTTATAATTGTCACACATTTATCACCACAGATGTCGTTGAAATTCTGCCAAATATTAACTTATATTTGGGTCAACTAATAAACACATGAATCACAAAAACATATAATCATCTTGATATTTCAAATAAACTAATCAACAAAAAAAAGGTCACTTTATGCATTTTTTCAACTAATCTATTTAAAATATTAAACATCCTTAATTAAAACCTAAAGCCAAAATCTAAATTTATTTGCTTCAAAATATTTCTCTTAATTTCATCTTTTAATCAAATTTAAAGATAATAGTATATATATATATGTATATATTTATCCCAAAACAACATAAAATGATGTTGGCAAATACAATAATAGTTGAATAAATCATAAACCATAAACAACTTCATATAAGACTTCAAATTTAAACCAAAATAATTTGAATAAAGATAAACATCATCTCAAGATATCGGACACTCTATTAATATTTTATCTTTAGACAAAATATTAACTTATAAGTGATATATTGGTGTAATAATCAAATATTGACAATAAGAACATGTCAAACCATAAATTTTCCTTTGAACCAATTTATTGCTTACATGTAAAACCGAATAATTGTCACATGTTTATTACCATAGTTGCACATGTTACATTATTAACCTTTATTTCAGTCGAGCAATATTAACATAACTTAAGTTACATGCACATTAACCTTTTATATTTTAAAACAAAATAATTTATACAAAAAAATCACTTTGGTGACTTATTGCTTCAATTAAGTTGTTTTAAAATATATATAAACATATCAATATTCAAATTTAAAATTTACCTAATAGTCAAATGTCAAAACTATTTTTATTACTTTATAGACTCCAAAATAACTCAAAATAATGTTGTCTTAATAATGCAATAAAAACAGAAAACCTTAATTTTTGACTATTTCTTCTTTGTTTTGTTTTCTTTTTTTTTTTTTGTTCCAAAACCATATATATCAAAACCAAACAGAAATAATGTAGTGGTTCAAAGCCAAATAACTAACAAGCACATGTATTCATAATTTTGGCGTGGATAAAAACACCAAAGTAATTCACGTATATACATGTATTCATAATCAAATAGAAAAACTTATCCTGAATTTACTATGTAAATCCAAAGTTGTATTTATAATTAAACAGATATTCACATAAATACTTGAAAAATATTTTCAAGCCAGTAAATCTCAAAAAAAAAATCATAATAGTTAGCATATCCCACAATTCATACAATAAACCATATCATCATAATTTAACCAAATATTTGGAACCATAAAATGCCAAAACCTAAGATTATAGAACCAAACTTAAAACTAAAATATTTAAATATATATGTATCTTGGCAAGATAGATAATTGAAATTCATCAACTAATATTAATAACTTTAAAATAAGCAATTATGCACTAAGAAAATGAATTCAAATAGGTGGCACAATTGGTAAAATTCAATAGCAACTATGATGCAAAATATTAAACATGAAAGATTAATTCATCTTGCACCAAAACATCCATTAAATTGAATATATAACCATAACAAAAAAAAAATAACAACTTCAACGATATCCATCAAAACTTAATTTCACCAATAAAACTATAAAAGATATCTTATTGAATAATGGTTTTAAACACCTATTCACACAAACTATAATTATGCATTAAACCTCAAAATCATTTATATGCATGTAATATATACACAAACAATATATACATAATTATAATAATAGAAAAATAATATTGACTTGCCTTACATATTTCATGTAAACTCAAATTTATATTCATGACTAAAGACACTATCATAAAACTTCTTTGTACGCACAAATACTTTTAAAAAAATCTATAACTATCAAATTAAAAAGAATCCCAAATTGTATAAAAGCCTTCATATGCACAACCACTTAATGAAAATTCATAGTCACCATATTAAAAAAATATCAATATTTTAATTTTAGTTAGGCTCCAAAAGGATTAAAACTTATATAAAATAATTATAATGAAACAAAAAGTAATCATTCAGATATATGAATTGAATTAAATGGTGAATATAATTCATCATGAATAAAGATAAAAGATGATAATTCCATATATATTCAACCACAAATGAAAATTTAAAACAAATAGTGCGAAAAAACATCTTACCAACATTCATTTATTCGATTATCAAGTGATTTAACTTTTAAAACCAATTATACAACCCAATTGGAATTTTTCAATTGCAAAAGTTATAAGTCTTTAACTTTAATTTAATAACCAAAGTTTATAAAATAATTGTGTGAAAAGAAGAGAATAAATCTCACAAATCAATTTTCATCAATTGATTATAAACAAATAAACCTTCATCTTTCGAATAGCATATGCAAATATTAAACTAGATTATATTTATAAAATTTTAAAACTTTATTTAAAGAATCAAAACCCAAAAATTTATCAAAAATCTCAAAAATTCAACATAATATATAATTAAAATATCAAATCCATAAAATTAAAAAAGAAAAACGAATCAATCCAAAAATAATAAAGAATCAATTCATTCTCAGTGATTCAACATAATAAAGCTCTGATACCACTTGTTAGATTTATAAAATAAATCTGAAATAAATCTGAAATAAAACTTAATAAACTAGGATCTATCATGTCAAATCATTAAGAATAAATCAAGAACAAAACTAGATGCGGAAGCGGAAGCGTACCTGAATCCATGAATTCCTTAAAGTTTTACCGGATCTTGGGGATTTGATCTTTTAAATTAGCACACAAGAAATTCAAAGAATATCTACTCTCTCTTTCCTAATGATGAGATATTAGAAAAGATATCTTGTATATAATTTGTGGACCATAACCCAAATATTTATAACATTGGCATATTAGTTCTAATTCCTAATTAGCCCATCATTAATTAGAATTTGATTAGAACTCGATTAGAACTCAATTATTAGAGTATCTACACATATTTAACCCATACTTTATTTAATAATTAAAGTCCAATCAAACTTTAACCAAATTAGATCACTTTTAATTTGGACTAACCTATCATAATAGTAAATAGTAACATGTAATTACCTTTATTATATATGTGATATTTATATTTTCAACAAGATTTATTATTATAGTTCATACTTATAAAGAATAAAAAATTGAGGGATCATTAATTTTTTACCCTTTTTTAGTTTATAAAATATTGCATCACTGTTTTTTTATTATTCTCAATTTTATACCGGTTCGGTTATGGAAAAATTTACGAACTCAAGAACAATAATATTTTTTTGTAATTTAAAAAGTTTCAGGAACAATAATATTTTTTGTAATTTAAAAAGTTTCCTTTCTTTTTATCATACTAATATTTACATTAAAAATTAATCAAAAATATTTACCTCTAATATTGTTGGTTTTTTTACTAAATTTACCTAACTAATTTCATAATTTATAAAAATTCTACAGGTGCAATAATACTAACTAAATTTGGATCAATCAAACTACACAGTTGCTAATGTATTTTGCAAAGTATTTTCTTCAGCTAATTCATCTTCTACTTGAATCAGTTCTATCAATGCATTTAGTAAAATTAGGTTTGGCCGCCCTCAATCAAATACACCAGTGTTGCTTAATTTTATTATCTATAGCGCACAAATCGCAATGACTTCTCTTATCCGAGCTTTTGACCAAACAACGCTAATCTGAGCTTCAAATAGCTCTATCGGGAATCCCATGCCCCAAGTATAGGGTTCTCATGATACAAGTTTCGATCTGCAAAGACTGCCATCTACTCGTGTAAATCGTAATCGGCACCTCCACCCCTTAACAACATAACATTTGCAGTTCTCGTGACAATATATAATTCAAGCCCGTTAATGCATAACTACCAATACATAAAAGAAATCTCTAGTTGATAGTACACTCCCCAAACAAATAGAACATTTTTGCAACCTCTCTCCCCATTTTTCCTCTTCATTTTTTCTTTTCAACGGGACCATCTCAATAATTTTTTTCCCACTCCTCGTTTTATTAGAACCAGTTTGCATCTATGGTTGGTATATATAATTCTATTGGTGTCGAAAAAAAAAACCAAGACCAAAATTTTTTTTTGAACACTAGTACCAGCATAGAAATGTTGACACCAAAAAAAAATTCTGACAAATCCTCAAGTGTTGACATGGGGAAGGTCGATACCAAAAAAAAATTTACCTAACATGGGTGTCGGCCACCACAATGTCGGCATAAAAAATACCGAAAAAATTAAATTTATTTTTGGCAATGCCTACCACATGGGCGCCGACACCTAATAAAAATTATCATTTTTGAACCAAAGAATACCCTGTTAGAACCGTAAAAACAAGATCTGATATAAACTTAAAACTATAAACCAGGATCTGTCATGTTAAATCATTAAGAATAAATCAAAAACAAAAACTAGAGGCGGAAGCATGCCTGAATTCATTGATTTCTTGAAATCTTTGAATCTTATGGCTTTTATATTCTAAATTAGCACATATGTGATGTAGAGAAGGTGACTCTCTCTTTTCTAAAGATGGGATATTAGAAAAGTTACGTTATGTGTAATTTGGGGACCATAACCCTAATATATAACTTTTACACATTAACCTTATTTCGTAATTAGCCCATTATCAATTAGAAATTAGTTACTAGAGTATCTACACATATTTGACCCATACTTTATTGAAAAACTAAAGCCCAATATACCTTAACAAAATTAGATTACTTTTAATTTGGGATAACATTTGATTATAGTAAATAATATCATGTAATTACTCTTATTATATGTGTGATGTCCATATTTTTCCAACAATCTCCCACTTGGTCCACATATATACCAATTACCTTATAATTACACATCATTATATAACCTTATGAGCTCAAAACCTTATTATCATATCCAAAAGGTATTTCGAACAATCTCGTCCATTAATTATGTTAACATAGAACCAAGACAACTTTCGTTACATGTATTGTAACCAAATCCATCCCAAATCACGTATATTAACACAACCAAATGACATAGATCAAGTATGGATGTGTAGTATGAAAATTACATGCAATATAATCCAAACATGCCTATTTCCAATTGGTCCTCCTTAACCCTAGTGAGATCAAACTTTTCCAAAATTAGAGTGTGAATAAACCAAAAAAACTTTATTTCTACAGAAAATAAACTTAATATTCGTAAATTGAAATTACTGAAAATGTGTCTATAACATAAAAGCATTTAGAATTACAAACTCCCACTAAAACTGAATATCATGGAATGTCATTACACTCATATGAACAGTGTGCTCTTATAAAAACTTGGGTGTAGTCCCTTAGTAAATGGGTCCACAATCATGAAGTTTGCCTCAATATGCTTTATAGACACCTAACCACTCTAAACTTTTACTTTAATAGCCAGGAACTTAAAGTCTATGTGTTTTGACTTTGTTGTTCTCCTGTTGTTATTAGAATAAAGGACTACCAATTATTGTCACAATTTGTTTTGCATCAATATTCCATCAAAATTGGAGTTTATAAACCTGATGATCTCTAACTTCTCAGACCTCCGATATGTGAGTATGTAATCTTTTGTTCTCTGAAGATACCTCATAACCTTCTTGGTTGCTATCAAATGTTCCATACCAGGGTTGCTTAAATATCTATTTAACATCCCAACAGTGTACACAATGTCCAGACACGTACATACTTGAGCATACATTAGACTTTTCACTCTTGAGACGTAGGGAATCTTAAGCATTTTCTTAATCTCAAAATCATTCTTAGGGCATTGATTGAGAGTATACTTATTATTGGCAAGCAGTATGTCATTAACATATAAAACCAAAGATAGAACTTCACTCTCATTAAACTTGTGGTATATGCAATTATCGACCAAATTCAACTCTAAACCGAATAAGATAATCATTTGGTAAATATTGTAACACCACTAACCAAAGGCTAGCTTAAGCCTATAAATGAATTTTTTTTTAATTTGCAAACTATTGACTCTGGATTACCAAACACAAAGTTTTCAGGTTGCACTATATAAATCGTCTCATAAATGTTACCATTGAGAAACTTAGTCTTAGCATCCATCTAATTTAGCTTAATGTCAACATATGCCACTAAAGAAATTATAACTCCTTTTACAATGGACCTTCTTAATGACATTAGTTTTTGAGGTTGTTGAATTTGTTCTTTTAGAATAATTACCTAATCTTAAATAAGAAGTTGTTCAACATTGTCTTGATCAGGTTCTAGATTCACTTCTTGATCAGTGATAGGTATGAAAACCTAAATCATCATCAAAAGTGATAGTAGGAACTAAGTTAGAATCCAACTCCTCCTCAAAAGACACGTCTCTAACCTTATTTCTCCTTCTAAACTCAATATTTTTAAAAATATTGTAGTTTCCACAAAAATATTCTTAATTGTGGGATAATAAAACTTATAACCCCTAAATCGCTCAAAATAACCAATAAAGTAGCTGCTCACAATTTTAGAGTCCAATTTCTTTTCATGTGGCTTATAAGGCCTTACCTTAGTTAAAATTCCCTAAATGTGAAAGTGTTTTACACTAGGGTTTCGACCTGTCCAAAACTCATAAGGTATTTTTGCTACTACTTTAATGGGTACTCTATTCATAATGTAAGTTACTGTCTTTAGAGGCACCGACCAAATGAGCTCTTTTAGACTTATCATGTTTCAATCTTTCTTCCTTTTGCACACAATGAGAAATGAGCTCATTTAGAGTCCATTTCTCCTTTTGATAGTTGTAACTAATTTTAAATTGGTTAAATTGTGCAGGAAGTGATACCAAAAGCATAAGAACAAGCAATTCTTTGAAAGTTTTATCTTTAAGTGCCTTAAGTCTTGAAGCAACATTGATAAATGATAAAACTAACATATTTTAATCCCATTCTTAATACATTTTTGGATGATTATTTATGTAAATTGGTGAATTTGATGCTCCTAATCCCTTTAATTCATGTTCTTATACTTAAGCGAGCATTTGGGAGCAAAAGGAACAAAAATTGGAGAAAAAAGTAGATTTCAGGAGCCACATGGGTTGGGCACACGCCCAAGTGCCAGTCCATGTCGATTTCGTAACCTGCTTCCCAAACACGTGAAAAAACACAATTTTTAGGCTTTTTGAGCATTCTAAAGTCTATAAACATCAAATAGAAGAAGAGATATGGGGCCATCAGAGAAGATCGAAGAAAACATCGAAGAACACCATTGGAGCCAACTCTAAAGCAGATTTCCATCAAGATCAAATACCTCCTTTTAATTTCTTTTGAATTTTTTATGAGTTTCTTCATGTCTTGTGGTTATTCCGACTTTGAGATATTTTATTTCAGAATTATGAACTAATTCCCTAGATACCTAGGGAGGATAAAACCTATGACGAATTCTATTATTTAATTTCTGTTTTACATGATAAATACTTGATTCTTGCTCTCAATTATGTGTGCTTATTTCTTCTTTTAATATTTTTGGGATATTAATTCATGTTTACTGTGCTTAATTCAGTGGAGCAAAAGTCCATGTTTAAAAGTAGATCTAGTATAATTGAGTGGAGTTGCATGCAATCCTAGAAATAGGACGACATAAATCTACCGGATTAGAGTCAAATCTAATAACGGAATCCATAAATCAAGTTAATGCAACAATAGGGGTTTTAATTAGAAAGAGATTTCAATTAATCAACCTAAAGTCAATTGCTTCTACTCTCGAAAGAGATATTAGCATAATTTAGGGATTTTTACAGATCAAGGCACATAGTGAATAAATCGTTTAAATCATATTAATAATAATAGAAGGAGTCTAGGCGGATTCTTTCCTGGTTATTATTTCTCTCATTGGTTATCTTTCGATTATTTTCCTGATTCATTCTCTATTGTGTTCTTAGTTAAATTAGTTTAGTAATTTTAGATTAAAACTCATCACTCCAAATTGTCAGCTAAATATTAAGAAAATGGTAATTACTAATACTTTTAGTCCTCGTGGATACGATATCTCTACTCACAGTAGCTATATTATTATTCAATAAGTGCGCTTGCCTTTGTCGTAAATTTTAGTTAGTACGGAAAACACACATCAAATATGAAACATCTCCATAATGTACTCCCTCACGTTTCTTTGACCCTTATACTTCATAGACATCAAAGATTTCAGAAATGATGACATCCCAACCTTATCGTTTTTAGCAAAAAGTTTCTCAATTTCGTCAAGGAAACCCTTAGCCTGAATAATCTCTTCAGATTCTATGCCTCTAAAGGCTTCTGGAATGTTTGTGCTTAATTATCATTATACTCATGCAATTTGAATGATCCCACCTTTCAAAATCCCTTTTAGCTTCAGGGTGGCTTTTCGTAATGAGAGGTGTAAGTTATTCTTCGCTTAGTGAAAGGTCTATGTCCATAAAGCTAAGCATTATAAGTAAATGTCTTTTCCATTCCATGAAGTTAGCCTCAATAAGCATGAGTATAGAATTTATAGTGGCAGATATTGTGGCAGCAGAAGATGAAGTAACTGAATATAGAACAAAATAGATAAAAACAAGTTTACATCAATATTCATAAGTAAACAATAAATTTAAAATAGTGGCTAATCCCATCTCAAGATGCCAAATACACCATTAATATCAAGTTTTTGAACAGTAATATTAATTGTAAGCAATACTCTTGTTATAGCAATCAAACATCAATAATAAATTATGTCAAACATCAAATCAATCTTTGGACTAACTTATTATTCACATAAAGTACTTTATAATTGTTACACATTTACCACCACAGATATCGTTGAAATTCTGCCAAATATTAACTTACCTTTGGGTTCATTAATAAACGCATGAATCACAAAAACATATAATAATCTTGATATTTTAATTAAACTAATCTACACAAAAGGGGTCACTTTGGTGATATTATGTTTTAATTAATCTATTTAAAATATTAAACATCCTTAATTAAACCATAAAGTTAAAATTTGAATTTTTTGTTTTAAAATATTTCAAATTTAAACCAAAATAATTCGAATAAAGGTAAATCTCATCTCAAGATATTTAACACTCCATTAATATTTCATCTTTGGACAAAAATATTAACTTATAAGTGATATCTTATTGTAGTAATCAAACATTGACAATAAAAACATATCGAATAATAAATCTTCCTTTGGGCCAATTTATTACTCACATGTAAAACCAAATAATCATCAGTTATTTATTACCACAGTTGCACATATAATTTTGTTCAATATTAGTCTTACTTTGAGCCGATCAATATTAACGTAGCTTAAGTTACATGCACGCAACCTTTTATATTTTAAAACAAAATAATTTCAATAACAAAGGTCACTTTGGCAACTTATTATTTCAATTAAGTTATTTTAAAATATATATATATATATATATATATATATATATCAATATTCAAATTTAAAATTTTCATAACAGTTAATGGTCAAAACTAAAAATTTTTATTATTTTATATTTCGAAATAACTTAAAATAATGTTGTCTAAATAAAGTAATAAAAATCGAAAACCTTAATCTTTAACCTATTTTTAAAACCATATATGTCAAAACTAAACATAAATAATGTAGTGGTATAATACCAAATAATTAACAAGCACATGTATTTATAATTTCAGTATAGACAAAACACCAAAGCAATTTATGCTTATACATGTATTCATAATCAAATAGAAAAACTCATGCACCTGCACATTCTATGTAAATCCTCAATTATATTTATGATTAAACAGAGATTCGCATGAATAATTGAAAAATATTTTCAAGCTAATAAATATCAAAAACAATATCATAATAGTTTATATATTTCACAATTCATATAATAAACCACGCCATCATAATTTAACCAAATATTTAAAACAATAAGATGTCAAAACCTAATATTGTAGAACTAAACTTAAAATTAAATTCTTTAAACAAGCATAAGTTTAGCATGAATTTACATCAAAACTCCCATAAAATTAAATATATATTTTTATAAAAAATTAACTTTAATGAATATCCATCTACCAATTTAACAGAAAACCATAATTGAATCCATAAAATTTATCAATAATTTTGAAGAATAACATGTAATTAAACCCAATTTCACTATTAATATGTATAAAAAAGAAAATAAAAAAAAAAGTAATGGCTTTACCCAGCGCCATTGCATTCGAAAGCCTGATCTATTTTAATTAAAAAACTTTGGCTCCCTTTAAAGCCCCAAACATCCAAGTAGATATTGAACTTAATAATCAAAGCATGAATTGAAACAAAGCAATTATGATGAAATAAAGCAATTGTGTGAAAAGAAAAGAACAAAATCGCACATAATGCGAAAGAGAACAAAAACGGTGGCATCAATTGTACATGAAATTCAATCTCAATGGTCAAATGTGAATTATAACATATATTAAATTTAATTGTACAATATTATTTTCTTTTTAAGGGTTCAAATTGTATTGAAACCCTAAAAGTGAAATTCTAAGAATAAAAAATCTTAAAACTTTTATTATGAATATCAAATATTTAACATATGTATGATTGAGATACCAAATCTCATAAAATCTTAAGAACAAATTGATCCAAAAAAAACAAAAAATTTATTTTTTCCTCAATGATCCGACATGACGAGGCTCTGATACTACTTGTTAGAACCGTAAAAACAAGATCTGATATAAACTTAAAACTGTAAATCAGAATCTGTCATGTTAAATAATTAAGAATAAATAAAAAAAAAAACTAGATGTAGGAGTGTGCATGAATTCATCAATTTCTTGAAATCTTAGAATCTTATGGTTTTGAAATTCCAAATTAGCACACATAGGGAATGTGATTCTCTCTTTCTAAAGATGGGATATCAAAAAGCTACATTATGTGTAATTTGGAGACTATAACCTTAATATATAACTTTTGTACATTAATTCTAATTTCTAATTAGCACATCATCAATTATAAATTAATTATTAGAATATCTACACATATTTAACTCATTCTTTTTTAATAACTAAAGCCTAATAAGCCTTAACCAACTTAAATCATTTTTAATTTGGACTAATATTTTATGATACTAAATAATATAATATGTAATTATTCTTATTCAATATGTGATTTGCATATTTTTCAACATACTCATATTTTTAAAATATACATGAAATAATACAGACGAGTGTTGGTCATTGTAGCGACAGCACTAAAATTTTTTTTTTAAACCCCATACAATCAATAGCTAATGATTAGAAGATGATTGATTAGTTGCGGTCGACGTTGCCAGATACTTTACATTTCATATCATCCCATTATTATTTTTTAAGATAGGTTATTCTTGTAAATATTATTTTTTGATAGCTGGGTAGAAAAATCCTAATTGATTGCAGGGTTGGTTGATTAATTAGATATATTTTCAGAAAGGAAACCGGAATGCTGGTGTCTTGAAAAGTGATTTTGTGCCTCTGGTCCTTCAGTTGACGGCTTTATTAATGGCTATGTAATGCAATTGTTTCACTTACTATATCTGTACTTGGTGTTGTAGAGCGGACTGTTTAAATATGTTCCTTTTATTACTTAAAATATATTCATACCATCAATCAATCAAATAAAATCAGCGAAGATTCGATCTTTAGTCCCGAAAATCTCAGCCGTCGAACATCTTAATCCAACGTCTACAAAAATGCCTTCCTCCTCCTTTCCCTAAATATTCCACTCTACGCGGCCCTCGCTTCCTTCCACCCCCAGTTTCTGTTTCACCCTTTTTTCTTTCTATTATTTTTCCCTCCGATAACCCAAAAATTAAAAAAAAAAAGAAAAAGAAGCCCCAACATATTTAAAAAGAAAGAAACTGCGAAAAGAGATGTTTGTAAATTGGTTTCGTATGCAACGTCAGATCTGATTTGCTTTAAAAGGTTAGCTTCTATTTCACTTTCACTTTCATTTTCTCTTCTCTTTTCCTTTTTCTATTTTTTTGGCTTCCATTTTTGGTAAAATGTATGCCCAAGCTTTGACATTTAAACCTTTTACTTTTTTGCTTTTTGAGGAAGTATTACTAGATTAGGTCAAATTTCAAAGGAATGCTTCTTTGGGTTGAGGGTTTTGGAGGGTAGTGCTTTATGATTTATGGATGGTTGAATTGTAGTTTTCCCCTTCTCCAATTTCTGAATTTTGTTATTGGTTTTTCTCAAGGTAGATAAATAGAGTAGAAAGAACTGGCGTTTGAAGAGGGCATTTAAGTGCTACAGTTGCAGGTTGTCTTTCCTGAGAATAAGTTGGGATCCGGGAACTTCCCTTTCAGTCTGCCAAGGCTGTTTTCTAGGTAGGAAGGAACTTAGATTCAGGGACTTTTTGTGGGCCGGAATTAAGTTATATTTTTCCTATGAAAAAAAATGTAATTTGATCATTTTAATAATCTATTGTCTTTATAATTTTTAAAAGATCAAAATTATAATTTTTATATTTTGGGGTAAAATTTTATAAATTATAAAAGGCTAAAAGGGCAAGTTTTCCATTTTAGGGCCCGCACCCTGGATCTGCCCCTGCTTAGATTCAAAGCTTTGGTTAAAGATGGATGGAAATTTGAAGTGCTTCAATTTAAGGTTCTGTCAGATTCATTATGCGAAATGGGTTTAGCGGAAGTTTTAAGGTTAGCAAAATTGGATCTCGGTAGTTAATTGGCTGAAGGTTTAACTCCTTGTTTGAGTTAAAAAGAAATTTATTAAACAGGTCCACATAGAACCAAAGTGATATGCAGTTACCAACTTTTACTGGAATTTGATAAGATTGCTGCGCATATAGGAGTCTGATAATGGGATGAATTGTTTGGATCATATGGGATGTGCTATGTAGCTTTCTGCAGCATGGTATTACTATTTCTTTAGATGACAGTGGCAAGAAGGACCAGAAGTAGAATGGTTTTCAAGTTTGTGTTGAGGAATATGAAAATAATGATGTGGTTTAGGGAAAAACAAAAGTAAATCAATAGAATTAGGTTGAATAAACGAGTAAGTAAGTTGGAACTCTAGAAAACTTATGGTTATAAAAGAGCCTCTAGTATTTCTCTGTTAATACAATGAAAATAATAAGAACAATAACAATATTGTTGCTGTAAAGCTTACGTTTATTTATACTAATATTAGACTTTCTTGCAAATAAACTTTTAATCCTAGCCCTAGATTTAAACGCTAAAGAACTAATAATCGTAGCCCTAGTGATTCGCAATATTGTCTAATAATTAATAAATATTACTGAAATAAATAAAAAAAATTTTAAAGCTCTGGCGTCTAATAAGCACTTACTTTTAGTTCATATTTTATATAGAGAACAATATTAATGATGTTGGCTGTAAAGCTTTCGATTTATTTTTACTAGGCTTTCTTGCAAATGAAGTTTTTATCTTAGCCCTAGATTTAAACTCTAAAAATATCTTATAATCCTAGATCCAGTCATCCACAAAATGTCTAATAATTAATAAATATTACTGGAATAAAAAAATGAAAAATTAGAAGCTCCTGCGTCAAGTAAGCAGTTACTTTTAGTTCCTTTTTTTGTATAGAGATCTGTTTTGGAGTATATAGTTGTCGTTTGCTGCACAGAGATGAGTGGAACTAAATATGGACGGATAAGCTAGAAACTGAGTTAAAAAAGTTTCTTACTGAAACTCACAATGTGGCAAGCAGGTGTTACATGCATTCTAGGTAGTAATTGTGGGTTTCTGTTCTTGACTTATTTTCTAGATCTATACCTGTCTTTAGATGCCTAGTCTGTTTTGGTGTTCTGAAAACAGAACAGATTGCCGTTGAATAGGTTGAAAATGGTTTTAAAGGCAAAAATAATGTAAAATTGCATCAGATGGATGCAGGAATCCTAATACAGCTAGCGTAAAAGGTTTTTAAGTTCCTTAATGTGGAGTTCTGCGGAGTCTGATGTCAAAAATGAATTTACCTTATATTGAGACTTCTGTGAGAAAACTTTATGAACTAATGCTAAAATGTCAATTCGTGTTTCTCTTCTATTCTGATATTCCCTTTATGCTATGCCCTGTGGCCCTTTTTAATTTGGCCAAGTATGTGTCTGAATTGGTGTACACTTGCTAGTTTGACGTGTTGTTTAATTGTTTACCATGCTTTATTGACCATACAATCGCAACTCTTATGGACATAAATTGCAGCATCTATGACATTTATGAAATTATAGCAAAAGGTGTCTCAGTTGAAGAATTATACACCTTTGGCGTGTTCAGTTTAGAATGGAAGGTGGATTGTCTAGCTTCTGGGGTCCTGTCACAGCTGCTGAGTGGTGTGAGAAAAACTATGTTTACTCATCTTACATTGCAGAGTTTTTCAACACAATATCCAATGTCCCATGTATTCTTTTGGCACTCATTGGCCTTATAAATGCGTTAAGACAACGATTTGAGAAGAGATTTAGTGTCCTTCACGTATCTAACATGATACTTGCCATTGGAAGCATGCTATACCATTCCACACTGCAACATATGTAAGTATTCTTTTCAACTCTTACATTTACATTTGTGTTCCCTCAAAATTCTTCAGGTATTAGGTGAATGTCTTACTAACAAAGATCTAATGTTAGTATTGTTTTTATATGTCAGATTGGAAGAGCATTTTTCTCCTTGTTTGATTGGTTCCAGGAGTTCGCTACCTACTTGTGTGGTAGTCTGACTCCATAAGTAGCAAATACTACAGTTAGCCTAAGTTTTAATTCTTATTCTTACCACCGGAAATGGACATCCACCTGTTGTCAAACTTGAATAAAGTACTCTTTGGCAGAAGTAATGTTTGATTAATGTCTTAGGTTCAAAAGCTTCATTGGACGAATAAAAAAAATGATGTTATGCCTAAAGCTCTTTTTTGACTTGTCTGCACTTCTGTGAATGGCTCCCTTTGCTCTGGCGTTCCTTGAGCACATCTTTCCAAGATGTATTGGACTAATGCCTATGTTTCCATCTTTTCCTTTCTTTTTTGGTGAAGGTGACGGGAAATTTGAAAGGCTTCAAAAGGCAATATTTCAATATCTGATCCCTTCTATATTTCTACCTTTTACATCCTTTCATAAGTTTCACTAGTGTATTTGGGCTTTTAGTCCTTTATTTCATCAGGTTGTTTTTTACTAGATCGTACTAACTCATACCCTTCATTTTGTTTTAAATCTATTACTTGAAAAGTAGATTTTATAGTTTTTATTTTCATCCTTTTCCCATAAAGGCTTACACCTAGCTCCATGTTAATGTGTGTGTCTCTGTTTCCCTCCAGAATACGAACAATGAAACACTAAGATAAAGAGAAGGCACTGCAGTACTTTTATTAGTTTGATGTGATGCAAAAGGCATTTGACGTTGTTGATAACCTGAATGTTAAAACTTTTCATTGCTTGTAATCATAGATAGAATGGAGGGACTCCTTTTATGGGGCATTGGATCTGCAGATCCTATATGCTAATTATATTGTTGTCTTTTGAAGTTCACTGGGGGCTGCTTGATTGTAGTAGCTAGGCTGGTAAATGTATCTGCCCCATGCAATTCTGTCTACAATTGAATAGCTTATTTTCATTTCCACTTTTTTTTTTTTTTTGGGTTCGCGGAAATAATGAATAAAAACTGAGGGTTTATTTGATAAATCATTACTGTTTCTGGTATCATCTCTTTTTGATGGAAAACCTTTTTATCTTTTACTCTAGAAAGTAGGCACCCATGGGAAATATACTCGAGAAAACATTCATTTCTCCTATTTTGAAGACTTGTAAAATTTAAAGCAGTTTTTTATTTGCCAAGTTGGTTTTGAAGTGAAATTCTTTTAATTTATTTCAGGCAACAGCAAGGTGATGAAACACCGATGGTATGGGAAATGCTTCTATACTTTTACATCCTCTACTCACCAGATTGGCACTATCGAAGCACAATGCCTACTTTCCTGTTCCTTTATGGAGTTGGATTTGCAATAGTCCATGCTCTCTTACGCTTTGGAATTGGCTTCAAGGTGCATTATGTCATTCTCTGCCTTCTCTGCATCCCTCGCATGTACAAATACTACATCTACACTGAAGATGCCTCTGCAAAGCGACTAGCAAAGTTATATGTAGCAACATTATTCCTGGGGAGTATTTGTTGGCTTGCCGACAGGTTGTTCTGCAAGGAGATATCTAGTTGGTACTTCAACCCTCAGGGTCATGCGCTTTGGCATGTCTTGATGGGCTTCAATTCATATTTCGCCAACACATTTCTGATGTTTTGTCGTGCTCAGCAGCGAGAATGGGACCCAAAAGTTGTTCACTTCTTGGGATTTTTCCCATACGTTAAGATTCAAAAACCAAAGAGCCAGTAAAAAACTTGCTCCCTAGTGATTTTGGCAGGCCGGTAGCAGGCATAGGAATCACAATTCATTTTTTCCCTTTTTGTGTCTTTAAGAAAAGGATGTAAATGATAATTGAATGTTGATAGTATTGTTGGGACTTTATTTTCAGAGTAATGCTAGTCTTTTCCAGGAAAAAAATAAAAAAAAAAGAAAAAGAAAAAAAGAATGGGAAGTAGTCTGTCCCATAATTTTACATCTTATTCTTCTGTCAGTTCTTCCAATTCCCTCACCCTTTTGTAAAATAAAGTGAACGAGGTCGGTTGGTCTTTTAATTGTTCATATGCCATGAGATTCCATGATGTCGTTTGTTCCAGAATTGTTGATATGCTAGATTCGCTCTGTTTTGTCTTCCAACTCTCAACCCTGGAATTTTCCTTTTGTACCAGTTTCAAAGCTTAAGATCAATATGTTTTTTAGGCTTTAAACTAAAAAACACTATTAGGGCTATTGTATGAGTTGATGGTACATGGGAGATTCGATTGAGAACCACGGTCTTTGTTAGTTTCTCCTGTGGAGATCCCTTGGGGGCTACTGATTTTCTTTAAGGCACTGTTCAGTAATCAGGAGACACAGAAGACCAAAGAACGGAATTAATTGGACTTTCTTCTTCATTGTCAGAGGGAACTTGGTTTTCAAGCTCTATAAGATCCAACTTGGATAACATTTTGTTTGCAAAACTCAAAAAGTTAATCGACGGAAGCATCATCATTTCTGCAAACTGTCAGGCAGGCTCGTATTTAACAGGCCTTGTATAGAATCTTCAAGTCTCTTCCACATTCCATAACATACTTGCCCAGATTGATTGTATATAAAGTTACAATATATGTATATACATATATAGAAAAGCTTAAAGTTGAGCATAGCTGTATCAAGCATGTATCCAACACTCATCTCAAGTTCCAAAAGCATAGCTTGAAAAAGGGTTAAAGCAACCAGCTTACATTGTTAGCTCAGAAGGTTTAGAGACCAACAGTGTGGTCTGTTTGTAGAAGAAAAGAGTAGGATAAAGGCAATAAAGGCAAGAGTGAGAGACAAGCTGATTCACTTGAACAGTTGAATAGCATTCAGCCAATAAAGTATATATATGCATGCTTGAATAATAGTCCAAAACTTACTATAAATCTTCAATGAAGCTGTTACCAACAAACCACATTGATGCAGGGTTTTAACAGAGATAAACAAACAGTACACAAACATTTCCATTAGTCACTAGATTCACGTAAAATCCTTATTTTATGTTCTTCGAATTTAAAGGAAAAATCAGTTAAAAAACAATGGCACTAAAGATCTTACTCTCCAATTCCTGTTCTTCAATCCACATGGAACTTCTTCTACGCACTAGATCTTTCGCCTCTTTCTTCTTATTCTCATGTAGCGTTTGTTTCATTCTCCAATTTTCAAGCTTTTCTGCTCTTTCTTTCAACTGCATTCATGGAAATAGAACCTTGACCATTTGATAAAGACCAAGATTTGAAGGATCAAGTAACTTCATATTCAAATTGAGAAGTAGAAATAGGGCCATAGATATAAGGTAAGGCTAGGGGCTTAACCAGGCCGAGTTGAGCTCAAGCCTGAAAGAAACTTGAGCTTGATACAAAATCAATAAGATTAAAAAAAATCCAGCTTCATTCTCCAATTTTCAAGCTTTTCTGCTCTTTCTTTCAACTGCATTCATGGAAATAGAACCTTGACCATTTGATAAAGACCAAGATTTGAAGGATCAAGTAACTTCATATTCAAATTGAGAAGTAGAAATAGGGCCGTAGATATAAGGTAAGGCTAGGGGCTTAACCAGGCCGAGTTGAGCTCAAGCCTGAAAGAAACTTGAGCTTGATACAAAATCAATAAGATTAAAAAAAATCCAGCTGCTTGAGATCGGCTCAATTCCCATGCTCAACTTCAAACTCAATAATGTTAGTAGTAAGCAGAAGTATATCATCATGTTGACCGAGATCAACCGTAATTACCATATCACCTAGCCATGGTAGAATGAGAATCAACCATATCCACCAAGGCATCAAGGGATAACAACTATTATGATATAGGATATCCATACAGTCAAAGTGTAAATGCCAGTATAAATTTAGTTCGTCGATTCAATGGAACAAATGGATAGGCTTGGGAGATTCTCCTACTCAACTTAAACTAACGAATAAAGGTAACAATAAAATTTAATTTCTTAACTGAACATTAACTTTATTTTATATATAAACTAACATAATCGAAAGATAGGCAAAGGAAATTAGGGTTTTGAATCTGGTGTTTCACTTAAACAAACCTACCAATCCCAATTTCCAATTTTTTTAATTTTATAACTGAAATTCATCATAAAATTCAAGAAACAAAGTATGAGTGGTAGAAGATTACCAGGGTTTGTCGAAACTCTTCTTCAGCAACCATACGCTCTTGAGCTCTAACCTTAGCAGCCTCAGCCTTAAGCCTTTTACGCTCCTCATTAGCAACTCGTATAGCCTCTTTCCTAGCCTCTTCTTTTCTGAGCTTCTCAAGACGCAACAACTCCATCTCGTGGATGTACTCCTTGCGTACATTTTTTACTTGCTTGGCGTAGTCTCGTCGCAACAGGGCGAGTTTCTTCTCGGCCTCTTTGGGGTTGTTGGGGGTCTTCCAGCTGCCCAACAAGGAGTTGGGATCTAAATATTTGTGGGTTTTCTGGTGGTGGTTCTGGTGGGATGATTTGGTGGAGAATGAGCGGGTGAGGGTTTTGGAGAGGGTCCTGAAAGAGTTCGGCATTACTGTGTTCTTCGAAGCTACTCTGCTGCTGGTGGAGAAAGAGGAGGGTTTTGTTTGTGTTGGGCATGGGCTACTCTGCCATTAATGGAGGCCCAATCCAAGAAACAGTTCCAATTACTCAACACAACCGCCTAATCCCATCGTTCATTTCCCTTCTCCAAACTACACCCCAGTTTTCACTCATTAATCATTATTATTATTTTCTAAATTTTTTAAGGTTTAATTCTAATTTCGTACTTTTATTCCTCTGTTTTAATTTGTCGGAATTTGTTTTTACAAAAATTAAGAAGTTGATCAAATTAGATAATATCATGATAGATCGATGACTTGAAAATTAACCGTTCATTAATTTTATATGTAAAGAGTTAGTAATAGTTTTGTAATTTGTATAGCAAAAATAAACTCTTCAAATTTATGTATTTAACTAATAATTGGATTAATTTCTCATTTTTCATAAAGTACAGATTAAATTTTGACAAATTAAATGATAAGGATGAATTTCTCAACTTTCTTAACATAGAGAGATGAAATTTAGAATTAAATCTTTTTTTTTAATTTTTCTGGGAGAAAGGCACCTGTTTACTCTTTGAATTTGAAAATTTTTCTTAATTTTGTCAAGTTTAAAGATTAATGTGAAAAAATAAAATTAAGGAACTAAGTTGACAACACGAACTAAAGTATGCTTTATTTCTCATTTATTTATCTATTTTGAGTTAAAATATGTATTAAGTTTTTGTACTTTTGTATATTCAACATATAGTTCTTTTACTTTTATTTATAGGAATTTAGTTCTTTACTTTTTTATAGGTTTAATTGTTAGTATGTTAAAATTTTTCTATTAAATTCATTGATTTGATATTTTAAAATAAAAAATACTCACTTGATAGTCATATAACAAAAAAAAAGACAGTTGTAATAAGTTTGAATTTAATAGAATAATTTTAATAATTTTAGATCCAAAAAGTAGAAGGATAAAATTAGTTAAAATAAAAGTAGTAAGACTAAATTACAAATGTACAAAGAGGGCAGGGAGCTATAGCATATTTTAACCATTACTTTGACTAATTTCAAGGTTTTACAGCGCGGCAAGTAAAACCGACAGCCAGAAAGAAGGAAATTTGTAAAAACATCAGATCTGGGAATAA
Source organism: Gossypium arboreum (assembly GCF_025698485.1). Lineage (NCBI taxonomy): Eukaryota > Viridiplantae > Streptophyta > Magnoliopsida > Malvales > Malvaceae > Gossypium > Gossypium arboreum. Next base: position 46,969,690 of record NC_069079.1, read on the forward strand.
TACATTGCTTTTTTTGTCTTTCGTAATTATGCGGAGGTTTACAAACTAACTAGTTGATTCGTTTTTCCGTTAAAAATTTCGGTTTTCCGTTGAACCAGACTGCCATTTTTTAACTTCTTCTTTCTATTTTGTTGCTTAGGTCGGGGCTGCATAGGCAGCATGGGAAACAAGGAGCTGGAGGAGGAGGAGTAGGAGCAAAGGGAATTTACGCCAAACTAACGATTGCCGTTGTGGTGCTTTTGATCTGCACGCTCTCGCTTTTGTTTTCGGCTACAATTGGCGGAAATCGCGGATCTCTAGAGCCTTCCGAGGTTAGTGGTTCTTGTAAAGAGTTAGGATCTGATCGTCTTGAATTTGATCCCTGGCTTTGTGATTAAATTTTCAGTATTAAGCGAATTTGCGGATTGCTTCTATTATCAGATTGTTGAAACTTAATAAGGCGTAAATGTTGTTAGTTTGTTATAATGGGTAGCTAAGTTTGTTGTCTGAGTTAGTCTATAGTAATGCTCACGCTCTATAGAAGCCTTGGGGGAATCTCTTGTTTGATGCGTCTGCAAACCATCTCATTTGGTCGGTACTTTATTTGGCGTTTGTAATGTACCTCATAAATTGACCTATTTACTTGCATGAAAATTCATCAAAGTGGAAATGTTTTATTTATTGCATTGGTTTGGTTTTATGCTAATTTGCTAGGATCATGCGGATTAAGTCCAAGAGGATCATTAGCTAGTTTTCAGAGACTTTAGGTGTTTTTATGCATGATTCCGCTTCCTTTAACAATATTTGTTGATAGGTTTTTGTTATCTTTATAGGAAATGGTTTGAGATAATCATAATAAAACAGTTCCTCTGTAGTCAGATGCTTGAGACTGGTTGTTGTATTATTTCATACTATATACCTGTGGGAGCTAAACCAGTGAATAGGATTTATTCTCGCCCTTTCCCACTTTTAATGGCTGGTCACCATTGTCAATCACTCTAACCTTTGATCATTCTTTTGTCTTTTTTCTGAAATATTTATTCAGATCAATGCAGAAGAACTTTGGGAAAGTGCCAAGTCTAGTGGATGGAGGCCTTCATCTGCTCCACGATCTGACTGGCCCTGTAACTACTCACAACTTTCCCAAAGAAAAAAAATTATGTTTGAATTGATTTTATGTAAAAATGTAAGTTCCTTAGAATTCTTATTGCTATATTCTGGCAGCTCCTCCAAGGGAAACTAATGGTTATCTTCGAGTCCGTTGCAATGGCGGTCTGAACCAACAACGCAGCGCGGTTTGTCTTAACCTTTTTGCTGTAAATTCTACTCTATCATACTCTGTGTTTCCATGGAAATCAAATGGGTGCAAGCCAGCTTGAGTTTTTATGGTTATGTTTTGTTTTAGATTCTTAGTGTAAAAAGGCTTAAAAGTTTAAAATAGAGTTAGATTGTGTTGATATTGCTTCTGTGGTTTATAAATTTTAAATAAAATATTAAGTTTGCTTCTTTTGGTGTCCTAGATCTGTAATGCAGTTCTTGCTGCACGAATTATGAATGCCACACTTGTACTGCCTGAGCTGGATGCAAACTCCTTTTGGCATGATGAAAGGTAAAATCTTGTCTCGTCATTTCCTTACCCCCTTTTTTTTTCAATTTATTTGAAATTCACTGGGTACTTCTATAACAGAAGCAGTGTACGTGATGAGTATGGACACAGATTTTAGATGGAAAATTTTCAGATAGAATTTAAACATTTATTTAAACAGTGCAAAAACTTAATGGCTTGGCAATTATAGGCATTTTCTTTTTTGGAAGCCATAGGAAGTGAAATTCTGATTTCTTGGATTTGGCATCTTAGAGAGGCTAACAGAAGATTATTAAAATTTATGATTGTTTGCAATATTTTCATCTGCATTTGTGAAGCTTAATGTGTTCTCTTGCTGTGCATGGCTTTATCTTTTCTAATTTGTTCACTGGGGAATAGGTGGCTTCCCCTCTCTGCTACTCTTCTAATTGAACTTGCTATGGTTACGGCAAATTTGTGTTAATTTGATTGGTCAACTTGAGTCATCTTCATTTCAATTTATTATGGTTCAAGTTACCTGTAAGTTTAGAGAAGTTACTCAGATTTTTTTGTATTTATCATTCTTAGTTTGTTTGGTGAACTGGCTCCTAAACTAAGAAATCCAAGGATTATTAGGAAGAGAACCACTAGCAGTTTGGAAGATCCAACTAGGATATGAGCTTGCTCATGAACTCGAATCACTTTCTACATTATTTTCTGTAGTTTTTGGTTTGGTATATCTGCTTTATCTTTGAGAAGCTTTTTATACTGCAATGTGATTGAATAGAGTGATGATTAATATATGATTTGCTCAGGCCATAGTTTCTGTTCTCTAAGATATCAGAAATTTTCAGCAACTGATGTTTTTGAACTAGTTATTTAATCAATTCCATTTCTAGACTTTTTTTTCTGCCGTTTCTTCTCCCTGAAACTTAAACCACCATTAATGTAGAGATCTTTTGTGAGTTTACAATAATTTTGTGCAGTCATTTTTATGTTTTAATTTATATGGTTGCTGAATATTAATTGTTCACCTTCCTAACAAAAAAATTAGGAATATATACACACATCACATGGAATGTGTTTTCCAGCTCTTTATTGAAGCAATATGCCACTGTACTTGTGGACCGTTTGCAATTAAATTGTAACGATACCATCTTTTCTCTCCAGTGGTTTCAAAGGTATCTATGATGTTGAGCATTTTATCCAGACATTGAAGTATGATGTACAAATTGTGGAAAGCATACCTGAAATCCAAAAAAATGGCAAAACCAAGAAGATAAAAGGGTATCAGGTGTGAAATATTGGAGCCATCGATTATAATAATCAGTTAGGCAAATAATTTTTAAGTTTTGTAGAAGTTGTTGAAACTTATGTCTTTTCTCTGCTCTTGCTTCTTTGTCTATTCATTTAGCTTCGCCCCCCGAGGGATGCTCCTATCGAGTGGTATACAACAGTTGCTCTCAAGAAAATGCAAGAACATGGTGCTATTTATCTGACTCCCTTTTCACATCGTCTTGCTGAAGAAATTGACAATCCCGAGTATCAACGGTTGAGGTGTAGAGTTAACTATCACGCTTTGAGGTTCAAGCCAAATATTATGCAGTTAAGTGAGTCAATAGTTGATAAACTCCGGGCACAGGGTCATTTCATGTCGATCCATCTTCGTTTTGAGATGGATATGCTGGCATTTGCTGGGTATGTTCTTTTTGTTATCATTTTATATCTATGTTAATTCATTCACAGTTGCCATAGGTTGTCTAGGCTATGCATTCATTTTGCTTGGGGCTTTGTGCCTGAATAGCCTTAGCTGTAACATTAAGAAATATAAAATCTTTCATCTCCTTATACAGTGCATGCAAGGTCAGTGTGCATCTACATATCATTGTTTGAAATCATTATTAGTGCATTATGAAAGTTTTCAAGAGAGCATTTAATAGAACTGTTCTGTCTTTTATTAACTAAACAACTGAATTTAAATAGAGAAAAAGAGTATAACCTAATTGGGAAAATAATTCCCTTATTCTAATAAACTACTAAAACATAAGGAAAATAATTCTCGATTCTAATCAACTACTAAAATAAAAATAAAATATTCCTAGAATATCTTAAATGATTTATTCTAAGATTTATTTACCTAAATAACTTTAAAATATATCCCCAAAATATATCGGTTTCACATATTTCAACACCCTCACTCAAGTTGGTACATATATATCAATCATGCCCAACTTGCTTACAAGAAAATCAAAGCTTGTCTTGGAGAGCTCTTTGGTGAGTATGTCAGCAATCTGTTGTTTTGAAGGAACAAACGGCATGCACACTTGGCCTCCTTCAATCTTCTCCTTGATAAAGTGTCTATTAATATCAGCATGTTTAGTTCTGTCATATTGGACTGGGTTGTGAGCAATACTAATAGCAGCTTTGCTATCTCAGTACAACTTCATTGGTGAACTTATTGGTTTCTTCAGCTCTTCCATAATTCTTTTCAACCCTTTCTAGGTGAACTCTTCAAGTATCTCAGAATTCGAAACACTGCTTCTTCATGTTCCTCCATTGGGGAGTGCATAAATTGACTCACTAAACTCACTGTAAAAGCTATGTCTGGCCTTGTATGTGATAAGTAAATTAACTTACCGGCTAATCTTTGGTACTTCCATTTATCAACTAATCGACCTTTTTTATTTTCTAATTTTACATTTGGATCAATTGGTGTGTTAGCTAGTCGGCAACCACTCATCCCAGCCTCTTTTAAAAGATCAATCACATATTTTTTTTGAGAGACCACAAGACCTTTTTTTGATCGAGCAACTTCCATTCCAAGAAAGTATTTCAAAGGACCCAAGTCTTTGATCTCAAATTCCAATGCTAGATGCTCCTTGAGACACTTTATTTCATCCACATCATCTCCTATAAGAATGATATCATTGACATAAACTATAATAACTGCTATTCTACCTCTTTGTGAGTGTCGATAGAACATTGTGTGGTCAGCTTGCCCTTGTGAATAACCTTATTGTTTAACAACTTGAGTGAACCATTTAAATCAAGCTCGAGGAGACTGCTTTAGAGTATACAAAGATTTCCTGAGCTTACATACTCGAGTTCCAAATTTTTCTTCAAAAATTGGAGGAGGATCCATGTAAACTTCTTCTTCAAGTTTCCCATTTAGAAAAGCATTCTTCATATCTAGCTGCTGTAAGGACCAATCAAGACTAACAGCAATTAATAAAAGAACTCTAACAAAATTTAATTTGGCTACTGGAGCCAATGTTTTAAGATAATCTATCTCGTATGTTTGAGTGTACCCTTTAGCCACCAACCGAGCTTTGTATCTATTTAAAGATCCATCCGGTTTGAATTTGGTTGTCAACACCTATTTACAACTCACAGTTTTTTTCCCTACAGGTAATTCCATTGTTTCCCTTGTACCTGTTTCTTCAAGAGCTCCCATCTCCTCTAAAATAGCTTCCTTCAACTCAGGAATTTGTATAGTATCTTTCACATTTTTGGGTATTTTCATAGTATCGAGACACAAAATAAAGGATGAGAATGTCGAAGACAAGGCTTTATAGGACACAAAGTTAGACATGGGATATTTGACAACATTTCTAACACCTTTTCTTTTAACAATTGAAAAATCTAAATCAAAAAATTCATTGGTTAGATTATGAGCTTTACCTAGATTTTTGACAAGATCTTGCAAGTTGGATTCTTAGTGATGAATATGGTTGATTCCACTTTCTTGATTTCGATTTCTTCTTGAGTAAGAACAAATGTAACATCTATGGTAACAATAATCTTTCTATCAATTGGATCATAATATTTGTAACCTTTTTTATTAGAAGTATAGCTAACAAAGGCGCATTTTTTTGCTCTAGGATCAAGTTTGCCTTGGTTGTGAAGATGAACAAAAATACTACACCCCAAAACTCGGAGGGATAAATCTGTGATCAATTTAGAGTTAGGAAAGTTATCTTTAAAGAGACGGAAAGGAGTTGTATAGTTTAGAGTTTTACTAGGCATTCTATTAATAAAATATGTAGTCGTTAACAAGGTTTCGCCCCAAAGATAATGTGGTACATGATTAGTGAACATCCAGGCTCTAGTTATTTCCAAAAGATGCCAATTTTTTCTTTCTGCAACCCCATTTTGTTGTGGTGTATTTGTACAAGAGCTTTGGTGGACTATACCATGTTTGGTTAAGAAAACACCTAATTGGTCACTAAAAAATTCCCCTCCATTGTCACTCCGAAGTACTTCTATTCTCACATCAAATTGTGTTTTCACCATAACATACAAAAATTGAAACATATTTTTAACTTCAGACTTATCTTTTAATAAAAACACTCAACAAATGTGAGTATGATAATCAATAAATGTGACAAACCAACATTTTCTTGAAAAAGTTGAGACTTTCGAAGGTCCCCAAACATCACTATGAATTAACGAAAAGGGTTTGGAAGCTTTATATTTTTGAGGTGGGAAGAATGACCGATGATGTATAGTCAATTCACAAAATTCACAGTGATATGAAGAAAGACTGTTATTTTTAAATAGATCAGGTAACAAATATCTTAAATAGTAAAAATTAGGATATCCAAGCCTATAATGCTAAATCATAACCTATCAAAACGAGAAGCAGTATTTAAACATAAAGTAGTTGGTGGTTAACTTAGATGGTCGTCGTCAAGAAAGTAAATTCCACCAGATTCATTAGCATTGCCAATCATTTGCCTCGAGACTATGTCCTGAAATTTACACATAGAGGAGTCAAATATAACATAACAATTCGAGGACTGGGATAATTTATTGACCGACATGAGATTACAAGCTAGATTTGGCACAGGTAAAATATCATGTAAAACCAAGGAAGACGAAATTTTAACAGTGCCTTTCCCAGCTATTGCTGAGAACGACCCATCTGCTACTTTGATTTTTTTGTTTCTTGCACAAGGTGTGTAAGTTGAAAAAAGAAAATGACTACTAATCATGTGATCACTAGCTCCAGAATCAACGATCGCCGAGTTTGTTTTACAAGACTTGACACTGAAAAAATAGAAAAATCAATACCTGATTGGGCAAAGGAGGAAGAAGGATTATTGGATGAGTTAGGAACAAAAGAATTCATCCGAAATTGTGGTAATTGAAAAAGCTTATGTAGATGCTCTAATTGTTCCTTAGTGAATGGAGATCCTTCTAGAGAACTTTGGCTCTCATAATTTTCATTAGTTGTTTCAACAGTGGAATTTTCTTCTTTTGTTTGATTGTTGGATCTCTTATCTCCAGTAAAGGTTGTTTTAACCATGATGCTACTAAAGATTTAACTTAGCCTTGATACTACGAAAGTTTTCAAGAGAGCATTTAATAAAACTGTTCTGTCTTTAATTAACTAAACAACTGAATTTAAATAGAGAAAAGAGTCAACCTAATTGGGAAAATATTCCTAAAATATCTCAAATGATTTATTCTAAGATTTATCTACCTAAATAAGATTTATTTACCTAAATAACTTTAAAATATATCCTCAAAATATATGGGTTTCACATATTTCAACAAATTAAAAATAAGTGAGGTTGATTTTTGTTCTATAACCATGTATAGTCTGTTAAATTTTATGCTAAGGATGACGTGTTGGTTGGGGTACAATGCAATATTCTGTGAATATACCCATTTTGAAGTAATTATATATCCACTATCACCATTTTAATCCACTTGATGTGTACATGTTTTATTGAATAATAACACATGTTTGGATGTAATAAATATCATGATATGCATGAGGACTTTGACTAGCTATGGGCTTGAATGGTTTTATAGGTGCATTGATATTTTTAACCCAGAAGAGCAAAGTATATTGAAGAAGTATAGGAAGGAAAATTTTGCAGAGAAAAGACTTGTCTACAAAGAAAGAAGGGCTATTGGGAAATGCCCATTAACTCCAAAGGAGGTAGCATATCTTGTCAATCGTTCCTCTACACAGGGAGTGGCGAGAGAGATGGTTCTTATATATAAATACTGACTGTTCAAACTACAGGTTGGTCTTATCTTGCATGCTATGGGATTTGACAATTCTACCAGGATATACCTAGCAGCTGGTGAATTATTTGGGGGAGAGCGTTTTATGAAACATTTTCGGGATCTTTTCCCTCGCCTTGAGAATCACAGTTCTGTAGACTCTTCAGAGGAACTGGTTACGAACACTCAGGGGTTGTTAGGCTCTGCTGTTGATTACATGGTTTGTCTTCTTTCTGACATTTTTATGCCAACTTATGATGGACCTAGCAACTACGCCAACAATCTACTAGGCCATCGCCTCTATTATGGTTTTCGGACCACAATTAGACCTGACAGAAAAGCTCTTGCTCCAATATTCATTGATCGAGAGAATGGACGGACAGAAGGTTTCAAAGAAGCTGTTAGGCGTGTCATGCTTAAAACAAACTTCGGTGGACCTCACAAGCGGGTGTCACCTGAATCTTTTTATACAAATTCTTGGCCAGAATGCTTCTGTCAAGTATCACCTAAAAATCCTGCTGACAAATGCCCACCAGATAATGTTTTGGAAGTTCTAGACAGCCGGTTGGAGAACAAAGTGACCAGTGACCCAGAAACCTTGGCTGAAAAGAATTCAACGAGTAGGACAGAAGGATAAAGTGTTTGCTTTAGACTTTTACTATGGTATTATTGGTATATATCATTCCTAGAAACCACAGAAAGGAATTGGTTTGTCTGGGGTTGTTGAGCTGTTCAGGTAATCTTCATAACTGATATCTGTTATTTAGTAATTTTTGATGTTCTTTCAAAACTGATATACTATAAACCACATGTTCAAAACTCTAGGAATTATAGTGAACAGAATTGCTAAAAATGAAAATTGTTCAACTTAAACCACTTTGAATGGATAGAACAGCTAATAACTAGTTTCAGAAGATTTTCTAGGAGATGCCATAAATGGGCATTTGGTTCTGCAGGTTTTTACATTTTCAGTTGCAATTTTGGACGATGAAGACAGGCCATTGGAACAAATTGGTTGGAACACATGAACCAAGTTTATAATTGAGAAGGTATTTACTACAGATTGGATGGTATTGTTTTACTACTGAACTCTAGCCACTTAAAACGAGAAAAAAGACTCCATGAATCTGGCCTGAAAGTCTTTAGAGGAAAGATGATGATTATTTAAATTATGATTCAATGCTAATGTTGATTGAGTTGCATATGACTGACCAAAGCATGTTATTTTAGATTTTCATTGTAGAGATATTAAAAGTTGGATGTCATTAGAATTTCGAAGCCATCATCATCTGTTTAGGTTGATATGGATGATGGATTAGTGGAGAATGTTCTCACCGAAACCATTGTAGACCCAACTTTTAGCCCGGGCCCATACATATACAAAAAATAAAACAAAAAACAACAGTATCAATTTTTTAGTCAGCCCAATTACATAAAACAACCCAAATAATTTTGGCCCGTTTACATAAGCCCAATACTCATACTCTAACCTAAGCAATCAGAAAACTGAAACCCTAAATCCTTAAAAGCTTCAGCCTTCAGCCACGATCACCTCCGTCATGCACGCACGCCTTACTCCATGTTCGCACTCACGTCTTCATGACGTGCAAGTTGAGCAAAAATAGTCAAAAAACTGTTTATATTTTGGCTATAAAAGCCTTCGTTTTTAAGTGTATGGGGTTTTTTTTTTTTTTTTAGAGAAATAGAATAGAAATCGAGCACAAAAATTCACACGAGATACCAAATACAAGCAAAAACGGCGAGTGAATATTGGTTTTTATTTTGAAGGTGATTGCATATTTTTTTCCCTATTACTTTCGGCTCTTCATTTAGATTCTTTTGCATACTAAAGTATAAGGGAGAGAGAGACTTACCGCTCCGTTGGAGGACCGTTCCTTGCAGTTGGTTTCGGCGGTGGTTGGGGGCTGTTAGCCCTTCGGCTGTGGCAAGAAGAAATAAGAAAGTTTTAAACTCTAGGGTTTTTTGAAATCAGGGGTTGAAAATGTTTAAAACAAAAATGGTTTAAGTCATAAAATTAAAACAGCACCGTTTGGTGTTGGGCTTATGCATTTTGGTTAAAAGGGGGGAATTTGCGCATTGACTCCTCTCCTTTTGTACTGATTTGTAATTAAAACTTATTTGCATTTCCCTTGTTTTTTTAAATTGTCCTAGAAATTTTGTGCGTCTATTCATCTCGGTCCACGCTAGAATGAATCGCTTTGCAGCATTTTCAGTTTTAACCCTCGAACATTTGGGCACGCTTTATTTTGGCCCTCAATTCTGTTTCAATAATTTGTATGATTTATAAAATATCTCTTTGATTTTGGTTTTTTTTTCAATTTAGTTTTTAGCCATTCATTTTTAAAAAAAAATCATATTATTCTTACGTATTATTTTGGGATTATTTCATTGACTGCGCATTGTTTACATTTTATTTTTCATGTGCATATCCTTATGTTTTATTATATAATATACTCATCTTAAAATTTCCTCTTATGTACATTCTTTGTTTTGATATTACATTGTTATTATTGTATATATATTATTTTTATATAAAATTTTACCTCATGTATATTATCTATTTTGATTGACGTATATATTATTTTATATATTACTTTATATATATATATATATATATATATATATATATATATATATATTGCAATTTCATTTACGCATTATTATGTTATCTATGTTTGTTTTTTTATACACTTCAAATTTTCATATAAATATTTACCTTATGTCATTTTTTAAAATTCATTTGTATATTACTATTTAGTACTTTACTTATTTATATTTTTCTTCTTATTTTAAATTTTTGTATCTATGGTCGATTTTCAAATTTTTGTATCATTGCACAGTAATGTTTTAAATTTTACTTTCCACCCTATTATTCATTTTAGTTTGTTTTAAAACTTAATATTTTATTTGTATAGTTTGCTTGGAATTTCTTATAAATTGGCCTAATTCGTTAGCCTTCGGACATTAGTGATGGTATTTATATAGTATATGATATGTTGCTATTGCATGCAACTTGGTTCTTTGTATTTTCCTTTTTATTATTCACGTAATATTATGGTTGTATATATTTATTTCATGCTCAATTCAATGCTTGAATGATTGCTATTTTCATCGGACTTTAAAATTTCGAATGTTTTTTTTTGCCTAATATCAAGTTTTTTTTTTACCTTTAAATAAACTAAGCAAGTATATCTTGAGCCGGTTTATAATTGTTTATTTAGAAACTCCTCAAAAAAAGGCAATGTTTCGTGTTTGAAAATTCGAGAAATCGTGCCCTAACGTGCTGGGTTTCATTTTTTCGTTTGGCCAAATAACGAAATACCCTTTTAAGATTCATTGTGCGTTTTGGAAATCTTGAGCTGATCTCAATTTTGGAGACTTAAAATATCGTGTCCTAACGTATTGGGTGCGGTATTTTATTCCTTTGGAATGTGTGAATCTTAAATCCAACTCGAGTTGTTCACACTTTTTTCTAGGGGATCGTATTTTTAAGGTTTTTTTTTCAAATTTTCAACATTTGGACATTAATTAGTCAATTGGTACCAATTTTGGGCGTTACGAGGGTGCTAACCCTTTTTCGTACGTAACCGACTCCCGAACCCTTTTCCTCAATTTTTGTAGACCCAAAATCATTGTTTTAATAAATTAAAATATTTTATTAAAATGATCAAGGTGACCCGATCACACCTCAAAAAAGGATCGGTGGCGACTCCGTACCTCTTTTTTAAAGCCGACCCCCGTTTTTTCAAAATAAAAATGTTTTCGACAGCTAGGCAACTCTGTTGGGGACCAATAAGAGAGTCAAGCCGTAAAATTATTATTTGTTGTCGTTTTGTCGAAAATTTAAAATTTAGATTTTAACATACTATCCTTTTATTGCATTTCATGGGTTTTATGGTTTTTGTCATTTTATTCGTGTTTTGCATTTTGAGCTTTTTATATCCCTTCATATCATCTTGCATGACCGTTGTGGTCGCACCTTTTTAAGTGGGAGTGAGAGACTACGCCTTCGTGAGGTTTTCACCTCCGCATGGGCTAGTGGACTGCTTCTGGGATACATCCGTACCTATGTCTTTGTGAGGTTTTCACCTCCGCATGGCCATAAAGAAATGTATTCCCCTGAACTGAACTTGATCCGTATGAGCCTATAATGGGTAAGGGTTGAAGAATCTTCTGGTTCAGGTACCATTTTCTTAGAACCGAGCCATATATAGTGAACTCTAGGAGCTCGCCCTAGGTGGAGCTATGTTGAATTCTAGTGATTACCCAGTTAGGTGTTTAATTATTTTTTATTTGCTTAAATTTTTATTTTTCGATACTAACTTGTTGTGTTTTGTTGTGATTATGTTTTGTATGTCATTTCATATTAAAGAGGTGTCGATTTCTGTTCGGTTGCTAAATTAGAAAGCTTGTTATGGAGAGTGAATTCCTTGATAAAGTTGAGGATAATGCGGCTGTCCGTATGTGGTCAGAGAATATGCAACTTGAAAAAGGGGATAACCTAGCTGAGGGGTATACATCGGGGTTGTCGGGCTTCACTTGCATCAATACGACCTAAAACGAGTTCCAGGAATTGAGAGCTATATGGGCTCGTTGGGATGATGAGACCAAGCACCTATTCTATCAAAGTTATGGTGACTTACCCTACCTGCTCGATATCAAGGTGGACAAGTACTTGTTTCGGGCTATGGCTCCGTTTTGGAACCCGGCGTATAGTTGCTTCACCTTCGGGAATGTGGTGCCTACTGTGGAGGAGTATACAGCTTTGCTTCGTTGTCTAAAGGTTCAAGTTGACAAAGTTAATTCCAAGGCTACTAGTGCCCCAACTTTTGTAAAGAAGTTAATGAGTATCACTGGGATGAGTGAACAATGGTTACAGCTCGAATTCAGCAAAAGGGTGATTGTAGGTGCATTCCTTGGGTAAGTTTGAGGGACCTGATCGTAGCACATCCAGATACAAAGAGAAAAGTTGACGTCTTTGCCTTGAGTATCTATGGTTTGGTGATTTTCCCCAAGGCTTTAAGGTATATAAATGAAACAGTTGTCGATTTCTTTGATCGACTTGATAAAGGGGTCACACCGGTGCCGGCAATTTTTACTGAGACATTCAGATCCTTGAGTGCATGTCGGAGGGCAAGTGAAAGTAAATTTATAGGATGTGCGCAGTTATTGTTGCTTGGTTCCACAGCCATTTCTGAAAGGTGGATAAAGTTTCCTATCGGGTTTTTTTCGAGAGTTACTTCCCGGTAAAGGAGATAGCAGCCATGTCTAGGAGAGATGACATATCAGGAGAAAATTGGATCGCGCTCCTCTGAAATTTTCAGGAAGAGGATGTTGAGTGGAGAGCTCCTTGGTTTGTTCCTGATGAGATCCTCTATTGGTGCGGGAGTTTTGATTGGGTACCTTTACTTGGAATTTGGGGAGCTGTTGGATATGCCCTTTTGCTCGTTTTAAGAAAATACAAGTCAAGGTAGTTTATACCGATGACACATGGATTAGCCCAGAGTGAGTTCGCGTATAAGGAGAAGAATTATAAGAAGAAGGTTCAAGAGATTTCTGATGCTTGGAAACAAAAATGCCAGATGAAGAAATTGGCTGTTGGATCAATGACGACTCCTGAATACAAGGGGTTGTTAAGTAAAAGAGTTAATGATAATATTCTCGAGCCGAGTTTGGAGGATGTTCGTACTATGGAAGAATATTTGCAAGTAACCCTCTCCAAGCTTGAAATTGTAAAACGGGACTTCGAAGAGAGAAATGCGGAGTTAAGGAAAAAGATAGAACAATTGGAGGAGAAAAATATGCATTTGAGATTGGATGTCGACGTTCAAAAACTTGAGGCCGAGAAGTTGAGAAAAGGGAAAAGGAAGGTTGAGGAAGACTTGGATAGTTTGAAGACCGATTACAAGAAGCTGCGTATGTCGATGAGAACTGCTGGATTGGGAAAGACGTCAGAGTAGTGGCGACTAGAAGTTCAAGAGGAAAAGGCTAGAGCAAATCAGTGGGAGAAAAGGTTTCATGATGCTCGAGCACGTGAAAGCGCCTTAAAGAAGAGCTTGGTTGAAGGCCAATGTGAGAAAGAGATGTTGGTAGCTTGGGTAGCGGAGCTAGAAAAGGCCCTGCATCAGTACCGTGGTCGTAACTCTGATATTGAATTAAAAGCCAGCTTGAATAGGATTGAAGGTAGAATTGAGTTACTTGAGTCGAACAATGAGCAGTGGAAGGAACAGCTCCGCCGATCGCAAGACCAGGTCAGGGATAGAGTTCATATCATGGGTGAAACCGTGGCTCAGATTCGAGCAGTGGCTGATTATTTACAAACCTTAGCGGTTCAGGTTGACGTGCTAAGTGTGAAGTATGAGTTAGAGTCAGACCGAGGTCGTGAGCTAGTTTGCCTTCTTAAGAAAGTTAAAACTTTGAGCATTAGGCTAAGTCATATATATGATCTATTTTATGTAAAGGATTTTTCTTTTTAATAAAATTTTTTAAATGGAATTGAATTAGAATCGACGTCTCTTTAGTTTTGCATACATTTCATGCATTTGCATTGTAATACCCCTACCCGTATTCATTGCCGAAATAGGGTACGAGGCATTACCGGAGTTTACGAATTAATTTTTTTTTATATTCAATATAGCCCTTTTATAAATATCTAACCTTCCCTGTAATATTAAATCGAGACCAATCCACATCAACCAAATCAATTCAACATATTTTCATGATAGATTCATGCATTTATATAAAATAACGTCATCACATATCTATAACCAGGTTTGTTAACCATACTAATGGCTAACTTTACATTCATTTCACGTTAACATTTACTTTGTTAGTTTATACATGCCATTGATTTCCAAAATAAAGTTTCTTTATATACCGAAATCCCGAGGTTGACGAAGGTGATGTGTCTCCACCAAATCCGACCTCCGAGCTCTTAACACTACAAAACAGGAAAAAGGAAATAGGGTAAGCACTTTGTGCTTAGTAAGCTCATGTAACAAGAATTATACTTACCTAATATTTTCAATACAATATAATAAACATTCATATATCCATTCAATGCATTATTACCCTAACATGCACAAACTCAACATTCAAGTTAGTACAATAATTTCCATGTATCAATAATATATATATATACCATGATTGATGTACTCATCAATACCATGATTTTCATTCCTTATTATTTTTCATATTTATCCCGTTGAATTTATCGAATTTCAATGGATTTTCAGAGGTCCACTTTTAGTGTACAATTCGGTCCGTCAATTCATATTCATGTGCGACATTTCCATTTCGAGAGCACACTCCTGAACCTCAACCTTGCAAATGGATTACCACCAAAGCTAAATCCTCGCAATATAAACTCATAGAGTATTGTCGGGATTACCACCAAAGCTAAATCCTCGCAACGACAATTACTCTAATGAACTTGGATCCAATTACCACCAAAGCTAAATTCAGACCCTAATTGGATTACCCGTCCGGCTAAATCCATTTTACACATATTCTTCGGGAGGGCTATATCAGATAGGATCACCCGTCCGGCTAGATCCTTTTACCGTCAATTCCTTT
Source organism: Gossypium arboreum (assembly GCF_025698485.1). Classification (NCBI taxonomy): domain Eukaryota; kingdom Viridiplantae; phylum Streptophyta; class Magnoliopsida; order Malvales; family Malvaceae; genus Gossypium; species Gossypium arboreum. Next base: position 46,984,847 of record NC_069079.1, read on the forward strand.
TCGAAATCCATCGAATTTTCCTTTCATTCAAACGGATTTCTTCCCATTTTATCAAATATATCAATGTTTCATAAATTTTCATACAATGAACATTCAAATCATATTCATATCAAAAACATACAATCTCAAGTAATTTAAGAATATAATTCAAGTTACACGAACTTACCTTGATACTTGTTTGTAAACAAGAAAATCTATTAATCCAGAACTTTTTCCTTTCCTCGATCTAGCTTCAGATTTGAATCTTCTGGATCTAAATAAATAAATTTAATTATCAATTTAATACATTTCATGTTCATATGCAACATTCTCTATAATTCAACTATTATTTATAGTTCATTCAAAGCTGTCTACTTGAGTCATAGTCACTAAATTATTTATAACTTGAGCTACGGAACTCCAAATTAAGATCCGTTAATTTTCCCTGAAACTAGACTCATATATAATTTTACATAAAATTTTCATAATTTTTTGGTTTAGCCAATCAGTACAGTTTATTCTTCAAAGTCACCCCTGTTCTGTTGTCTAACAGTTCTGACCCTTCTTCACTAAAAATAAATTATCTCTTTATACAGAATTCAAATGATGTTCTTGTTTGTTTCTATTAAAAATAGACTCATTCAGAATTCTATACATATAAATTTAAGTCCCTAATTATTTTTATTCAATTTTTTATAATTTTTC